>NW_020538895.1:0-34740 GCF_003426905.1 Ctenocephalides felis
ATCAGAACGAAACTTGTCTTGTTAACATCAAACGCCAGAATTAAACGCCTGTATTGTTTTTCTTCTTTCATGCCTCACTTGAGAGCAGATATCATCAAAGAATGTTTGTTTCTTTATTTACTTTTTATGGCTAGACATTCGGCAAGCATTTTCCGGAAAATAATAAGTAGAAGAGAGAAATTGATATAAATAGTTCTTCATTCTGCGCTATGATCTGATTATCGGTAAAAAAAAATCAGGGTAAAATTATTAGGAAAATTAGCTCACAATCAGTAGCAGCAAATTTATATGAAATGGCTGTATGTAATTTACGACATTCATGAATAATATTGCAAGCAATAATCATATATTTATAAAGTTTTCTTTATCAAATTATTCTAATATCAAAAATGTCAAGAAAAAGTATACTGTTACAAGGTCAAGAAAAGATTCCTTATCCATTTTTCTTTCTATTTTGCACATATCAAACACCTCGTATAGCTTTGAGATTATTAACTTTTAAAATTCCTTTTGGAATCTCGTTTGCAAAGGGTTGCTTTTGACACAACTGTAATTTCATTTTCACCCTTTTCATGTATATGGCATAAAATCAATTTAGAGAAAAAGGACTTATAAAAGAGGTAAAATGGTTCAAATTCGTTGATATACGATTTCTTTGAACAGTTATATTATAATGACTCGTATGTTATTTAGGTTTTATTGGATAAATGATAATAATTATTTAGTAATAAATATTTCAGAAAAAAATATAAATAAATTTAAGGTAGGGTAGGGTAGATCGTGACTCAAAGATCCGCCACTGATATCTCAAAAAGTAAAGTTAGGAATTTTTTTACAACAAGATTTGAAAGTACAGGGAAAAAAATTGTAATCAACCATCACTTTGATTATTACAACGTTGGTGTTGGGAGATAAACGGCAATATTTAATAATCCAAAACAAAAGTATTTTCTTTCGTTGTTAGTTTTGTTTGGTTGTGAGCAACTTTGTTTAGTTTACGAGACATTAATATAATTTCTAAGTATACGTTATTTAATTGTTTTATAGGATGTATTATTGATTTTAAGTTGGATTCAACAAAGGTTGACTCTAACTCAAAACAAATGGGTGGGTGGGGTAAATAGGTCGAACTAATCGAGATGAATTAAATAAATAGTCATTCCAACTTTGCTGATAATTTTTTTTGACAAAATACCAGATCAAGATTATATACACTGTTAAATCTGTAAAAAAATTAATGATATTCAATATTTGCATTTTTTGAATAATGTAGCTATTATTTCGTAAAATTCATTCAAAATTAAAATTAAGACACTGAGCCTGTTTGCCCATGGCCGTCTCATTTTACCCTGCATACAGGGTAAAAAGAACAAGTGTCAGATTTTTTAAATTACACTAATTGTGAGAATAGTGCAATTACTGTTTGCTTGGAATGGGTTATTTGTTGTAATTAGTTTGGTTTTCACAATATAATTGCTCAAATCAAATTGGCAACAGAAAGCTATAATTTTTGTTTTCCTTATGGATTTGTTTAATTTCATTAACTGAAATTCAAATTTTATTATTATTAAATCTTTCGATATGCAATTTAAAGAAAAAAAAAGTTTTTAGGATATAGAAAGAATATACACAGTGTACTTAATGACTAATTTTCAAACAGAGGCTTAATAAATATAAAAATTATTGAAATTGTGTAGTTTTAAACACTTAATTTCAAATATTTAAATTAGTTTTCTGAGTCATAGAAAATAAATGATACGTAGAGAAAACACACAATGGATAATTGTCAATTAATTAATGCATGGAAAATTCACAATTGCACCTAGGAAGTTCAACATCTTTTATGACTGGTTCATTCTCAACTATATAATAAATAAAATAAATACCATATCGGTATTTGTTCATATAATCTTTTCCTAAATTATTTTAATCAATAAGTATAACATAATTTTTTCGATCCGATTTACAACAAAATAGAGTTCAAGATCTATTCTTGTTCTTTTCGCGAGTTTTCATGTATAATAAAATAAACTATAATCACAACCATGACCGAATAAATCAAATTTCCTTTATTACATAATACTTCGCGTGATTCAAACCGATTTATATATTGGCCAAGCATTCAAAACGCCACGTTTTTCATTATTATTTTTATACTCCCTATCAGTCTTTCAAGTCTACACAGCCTACATAGAAATCAAATAGTAATCATAACGTTATAAAAATAGTACTTAAGTATTCCCACTGATATCATTGCTAAATGCGTATTTCGCGGGCGTGCGGCCACCGACGGCGGTAGACGGAGCGGCGCTGGTGATTAATCAGCGGTTCGTCGATGTAAGACAAAGGTTAGGCGGACGTGTGACCGTGCAAGGTGCAAGTGAGGAGTTGCGGTAGAGAAGAGGCTGGGTGAAATATTAATTTACATATTTTTACTGACAACGAGTTGTTTATAAATCAAATACTGGACATTGATTGTTTGGCTGATCCACTTATTTCTACTTGTAAATTTAGTCATATTTTTAAAGTGAATTTGTTTGATATTTATTATTATCAGTTGGTATTATGTATTTACAGTAAAATATTTAGGATTGAACGGAGCTTAAAGTTACTCGGGTAAAAAGGTTCACTACTGATATCAAAAACAGGTAAAGTTAGGAATTTTGTAACAACAATATTTGAAAGTAGGTGGCAAAAGGTGTATAACCATCTATGTTATGTCTATATATGGTATGTCCATAGATATAACTTTAATTGTTAAAACGTCGTTATCTAGAAATAAACGTCCAAGTTTGAAAAACCATAACAAAACTATTTGCTTTCGTTGTTAGTAATTTTGTTGTGAGTACTAATGTTTAGTTTACTGAACCTTAATACAATCTTTAAGTATACGTTATTTAATTTGTCGTTGATGAGGTAAAAACGAACAGATGACAAGTTTAAGAAAATTAGTAAAAAAAGACATGTTTATAATTGGGAATTAATTGGGAATTTTACTGAACATATTTCAATAGCTGTTTGTTTAGCACGTGTAATATGTTGTGATGTAAATCATTTGTGTTAGATTAATTAATTAAAGTCAAATTTCAATTCTTCAATAAAAATGCAGTATTGAAATGTAAATTATTATGTTGAATATGATTAAAAAGTTCTATTAGATAAAGAAAAAAACAGGGTAGAGTGGGACACGGAGGTCTAATTTGACTTTATTCAATTATCCATCACAACAATTAACACATATCAAACCGACAACTATCAGACTATGCTCAAGAAAGTTTTTAGCTAACTTATCATTGTAGAAATATTATTTTCACCTGTTTTTTTTTTCAACCCATAGGCGGGGAGAAAAGAGACAGCCAGAAGGAAAAAAGATTCACCATTTTATTTTTAATTTTTAAGAGATTTTACAGATTTATAGTTACACTTTTTACTCTTTCTACACGTTTTATTATTATTTATATAGAACAACAAAATTCAAAACTTTAAACTAACTAAATAAACAACTATATTTATAACTCTCACTTATTACTATAATAATTCTAGAGCTTTAGTAGGTCTTTCTGTTTAACAAATGTTAATCAGACTCATTGTTTGAAATACAATTATTATAAATAAGATAAATACAACTTCTGTTTGCAGTACATATTTCATGGGCATATTTTGAAGAAAGATAGAACTTTCTTAGAAAAGTTCATCATTAGAATAGGTATTTAACTTGTAATTTAATTAACGACTTATTAAATATCTTTTTTTAACTTATTTTATTTTTATTTATTATCTGTAAAGGTTCAAGTGGTGCTTTATACCTTAATCACATGTAAGATATTCTAGAGATATATAAACAACTGTTAAATCTTTCTTAAAATTAACAATAGACTTAAAATTGTAAACGTAAAAATTATGTATCGCAAACTAAATAACACTGCTCAAAGCGAAAAAAACAGCAATAAATTTTTTTTTTTTTAAAAATTGACAATGTGGCCAGTTATCTCCCAATTGCTATATCTGCGATTAGCACGATGGCTGGTTACACATCTTTTGTCCTATACTTTGAAATAGTAATGGTAAAAATTGCCAAACTTCACATATTTTTGAGATATTGACAGGAGACCTTTTTACTCGCGGACCTTCAATCCCCAATCTATCCTAATACTAAAATCATTTCTGTATAAAGTTTTACTATCAATTACCAACTCCCAAACTCCCAAACTATTACCAAATGAGTGGCCCTCTAATTGAGACATCATTAGGTTGATCCGGCCCTGAGCTAATGTCGTTTGTTTGGCATCAACTTATCCTAACGATTTATTCTAATCCGTTCGCGCGTTGTCCTCAGGAAGGATGCTGATTTGCGCTGTCATTTTGCGTCTTTTGACAAGTCGGAAAATGCGCATTTTGTAATCGCTAATTCTAAGAATTGATATCATTTATCATCAATCGTTGCTGTCTTTCCTTGGACTATTTTCTAAGAAGATAATTAGAGTTATATTTGTCACAATAATTGATATTTGCATATTACTGCGTCCAACATCTGAACTAGTATTTTTTGGTAAAATCCACTTTTGCTTGCAGTTTTTTTTTCTAATAAACAAAATAACAGCAAATTTATTAAATGCGACATCTCATAAACCAACGCTTAAAAAATGAAAATAAATATATATTTACATGTACACATAATTTATATCTGCCAAGAAGGTGTCATGAGAACATATGGAAGTGTAATTCACATTTGCCGTGAAGTATTAAACGTTGTATACATGTACTACTTTTCTCGAGAAGAGGTCAATGCCGTTGTTGAAAATTTAAATACTCCGTCATAGTTTTTACGGTTGAACTTTTACGATTCAAATTTCCATTTCAGTGACCTAGTTCTTCTCTTACTTAATAAATTGTGGCACTAAATTAATTCTGCTTAGACACGATCATTATTATACGGAAAAATAAACACACATTAATAGTTGTTAAAGTGTAATTTATATGGGTCAGGGTTGGCGAAAGTGGGATAATTGAGAATTTTTCCGAACAATTATTATTTTTTGGGTGTGTTTTCTTAGCAAATGACAACGTTTCCATTTTTAAGAATAGATTGAATACGACCCTAAAAGGAGTGAACACTTTTTCATAATTTTCAGGTAAACCACGTTGGGTAGGGAGGGACACAAAGGTTCAATTTGACTTTGAGCAATTATATTGTGAAAACCAAACCACAGATAATACAAATAATACTTATCAAACAATCAACTATCTGACTATATTCAGAAAAAATCCCAACTAATTCATCATTGTAAAAATGAGTTTTTTATAAATGTTTTTCATAAATTTGTCACCTGGTCCTTTTCAGCGGAGTAAAATTGGACAGCCGAGGTGGCAAACAGGTCTTACTTTTAATTTTAAAGGAATCTTGCAAAATATTAGCTACCTTATTCAACCAATGCAAAAAATAAATTTCATGAGAACATTTTTCACAGTGATAACACTATGTATATAACCTTTATCTGGTATTTTGTCAGAAATATTCATCAGCAGAGTTGGAATAACTTGAAATAAACTTATTTAATATATATCTTTTGAAATTGCTCCTTTATTTTAATTCACTTTTTTATTTACAATTTTTTATTGCTTCCACCTTTGCCAGTGAAAGGTTCAGTTGGTTCTTTTTGCCCTACTTTTTATTTAATATATATTTTTTGAAATTGCTCATTTATTTTAATTCACTTTTTTATTTACAATTTTTTATTGCTTCCACCTTTGCCAGTGAAAGGTTCAGTTGTTTTTTTTTACCCCACTCTTGTGTAAGCTCTTAATATATGTTATATAAAATACACTGTTGAATCTAACTTAAAAATAACAATACATCCTCAATAACGTAAACCTAAAAATTATATTGAGGTCTCGCAAACTAAACAACAGTGCTCACAACCAAAAAAACTTTTAACGAAAAAAAACTTTTGTTGTGGATTTTCAAACGTTGCCGTTTATCTCCCAATGGCAACGCCGTAAGAATGAAGATCATGGCTGATTATACTTTTTTTTCTCTATGCTTTCAAATATTGCTTTTAAAAAATCTTAACTTCACTTGTTTTTGCTGTATCGGTGGCAGACCTTTTTACCAGCGGACCTTTAAGCCACGCTCTAACCCTACATGAAATTAATTTCTTCTTAATATAGATAAATACTTGACGTCCTTCCATCATTTGTTGACATTTTGACACTATCAAATTGGTCTGCAAATATCATCATCATCATGATAATACACTTATTTTAAATGTCATAAATTTAACAAGACTTTTATAATGTAATCAAAATTAATCTCGAAAAGATATTAGTGCCAATATTTTCTGATAAACACAATATTAATTGATTTATTTCATTAAGTAGATTATTACTTGACATCCCTACAACATAGATCATGGCACTATCACAAACCGCAATTAGTTTTCCGCGGTTTGACATTTTGGCAGCAACCGCGGCTGCCGGCGGCGCGTTCTGTTTAATCGCGCGTCATTATCAACTCGTTTCGAGGATTTCCCTGAAAGCTATTTCGGACTTGGGCCGATTTTATTTGATTGTTTTATAAATGCTGCAATTCTCGGACAAGGTATGAGCAACAATATTAGACGGCGCTTGTACTGATACTGTTGACATTTATAATGTTTTTATATGTCATGGTTTTAGTAGGAAGAATTTTTTGAAGCTTGTTTTTGGTTGGGGAGGTTAAATACAGCTCTGATCAATATTTGCAACTGACTTGTCTGTGGTCTTTTGTCCAGAGAGTTTTCAGCAAAATTCGTATTCTATCTATTATTATTTGAACATCAACTAGAACTAAAACTTTTCTATTAGCTACTACCTTGCAACTAGAAGGTTACTCTTTCTCATTGTGTTGATTTTTTATTAGGTTGTAAATTTGCCCTTGTGATGGTACATAAATTTTCACACAGAAATGGCTAGGAGAGATATTTTTACTTGAAAACAAATTTTAATATACATTTTCAAGAGGTAATAGATTTCTCTAATAGAGATAAGAATCTCAATTCTTATTCATTAATTTCATCATTTACACATGACAAATACCTAGTTATTTTCTAACTTTAACACAATATTTATTACTAAAACAACACTAGTTTGAATTTAACATATTTTTAGTATGTACTATATTATTAGTACTATGATAATATTTTAATTATTTTCATTCTGTAATAATTTGATGCAAAAACAGCGAATGATACCGCACAATTCTTAGAAATAGCAGGTCATTATAATGACAATACATTTTGTTGTTTACCAAGTATCAAAAACATTCACAATTCATCGAATTTTCATCTCAATTTTATTTGCTATAAATAGAAAAAGATGTAAGCCTAAACATTTTATTAATTCAACACAGCATTAGAATCTGTGAATGTGTCAAAATCATTTTCAATTGATCGAATTTTCGTCTCAATGAAAATTTTATTTGATATAATTAGAAAAAGATGTAAGCCTAAACATTTCATTAATTCAAAACAGCATTAGATTCTGAATTCTAAATAAATTGTTGTTATTTCTTTGAATAAAATAAACATGTTGCAAACACACGAGGTCAATAGATGATGTTTATCATTTAATTGTATATTTTTACAAAAAAAACTAGTTGCTGCAAAATAAAACTATTTATATCAGAATTACGAAAACAATTTACTGAAATTTTCAAATGCTTCAATAAAATTTTGAAAAATTATAAAATAACTCATAAATAAATATTAGAACTTTTTTAGCAGATTTTTAACAAATCTTTTAAAAAGCTCATTCACATTAAAAAAAATTTCTTTGGATAAAAACAATTCCAAGAATTTATAAAACTTACATATAATACAATTTTAGTGTTAAAATTAGTATAATTATAAGAATTAAGTAAAAATTACGCCGTTATCAAAAAACATTCACAATTGAAATAATATCTCAATTCTCTTATAAAAAAATAAATCTGCAAAATGTATAACATATATACCGAATACAATTGTATCATTATGAATAACTAATTTTTATTTAATTAGCATTGGATTTGAAGTCTCAACAAAAATATATTCACAAAATTTCACTAATTTATTTCAATTAAAATCAAGCAAACATTTTTAAAAGAGTTCTTCAAAAATTATTTCTGAAATCAATTTAAATTTGTGAATTAGTGAAATTTTGTGAATATATTTTTTATTGAGATTTCAAATCAAATGTTATTTAAATAAAAATTAGTTAAAATAAGTTATATCATGATGATAAAATTGTTTTTCCATTATAAATCAATTAATATTGCTTAAAAATCATTTCATCAACCTTCGTAAAAGTATTTTTATCATTTCATTAACTTAATTGATTAGCAGATTTTTTTTTGTAAAACTACTCCTATGTAGCTTTTTACAATTTAAATACCGATGAAAAATCTATTTTTACTCTATATTATTTTGAATTTAAACTTTTCATCCCCCGAAATATAAAATCGTAGGTGTCAACTTCACTGAAACTAAATCAAAGTTAAATTAAAAATTCCCAAAACTCATCTGCATGTAATGATTCGCAGTTATTCTAAAAATAGAATTGTATTTATAGATATTCTAAGTTAAATCATTAAAGTTTTTTCTCAAGCCTCGTAAGCAGAGAAGCAAATAAAAGTTTAATTGAAATGTGATCAAATTACGCATAATGAAAGTTGAATGAAACCGCCCACGATTTTACATGGAAAATTAAAGAGAAATGCATACTCGAATTTCTGATAATTAAAAAGGATAACAAAATTTGTAGGTTGGTGGGTAAACAAACGTCTAATTAAAACTTATTCTAATTGTATATTATTATATACAAGATAATCTCATTACAAGTTTCGAAGTAGCTTTTCGAAGTGTTATTCTGTTCTTGTTATTTGTTTCCAGTCTATGAAACTGAATCAAATTATTAGGTATTTGTTCGCCTACAATCCCATATTGCAGACGAAAGATTACAAATCTAAAAATAGCATTAAATCATAATGATAACGCCTCTGCTTTATATAAATATACATTTTGAATTAATGAAATAGAAACATGATGTTTATTTGATTTAAATGAATCCTGGCTCATTTATTGATTTGTGTTTGTTTTTTGAACAATCAACCCTAAATAAAAACAAAGTTTTTGAAGATTTTATTTATTTGCAATGTTTTGTTCCAATATCAGGCTTTCTGTTCAGAAATAAATATGTAGATATAGTAATAAACAATATATAAAAGACACTATAGAGAATAGAAAAATAAGGAAATGGATTTAGTAAGTTGTGTAAAAAATATTTGAATTGAAGATCAAAACTTATTTACCCCGAAACACAGATATTTAGAATATCATTTCTCTATTTCTCAAAAAAATGTGAAATTACAACTTTTTTTGTAGAAAATGGTGCTATACAATTCTAGATAGCGGACTCACAGGTAAATAATTTTTCAAATATTCATGATATATACCATAGTATTCTTACGATATTAGTCATTATTCAATAATATAGGTATTCATTATTCATTATTATATGTTTTTGAGAGGAAGACTGATGATGGAACAAACCTGGTTCCAAAACCTTGCAAAAAATAACACCTTCAAATTTCTTCAGGGTTGACTGTTCGGAAAACAAAACACAATTTGACAAAAAATCTAGAGATCATTAATTAAATATATTTATATGAACACGTAGTATATATTTCTACACATTTGATATGTGTCTTGTAAATTATGACAATATGAATTAACACACTTTCAATACAAATTAATGACTATTGAAATTACTCACAGTAGAACGGTAAGAGTGAGGGCGAATACTTAATAACATTTTTTTTAAAGTGTGCAATGTACAAGAATAAATTATATATAAAAAAATCTATATATATGTGGAAAAATTAATCTTATTTTTCAGTCATCAGAATTTATTTTAGAGGTATGGTTTCTTCGACAAAGTATCTTATTTTGATCCCTAGAATCCGAAAATCATATGTGCCTATAAGTGACCTTTAAATCGGCCCGCCCTAATATATATATATATATATATATATATATATATATATATATATATAGAAATCTTATACGACAATAATACCTGTTCATATTTATTTTACCCAAATACGGAATAATATATAGGATCCAAAACTTGGTTCAACTATTCTGTTCAAACAAACTTTACGCTTGACATTAATCACCGGAGTTAATTACCATTTGCAAACAATGTATTTGCAAAATGTTTCGGCATGTTGATATTTAATTAAATAAGTTTTGTATTATGAAATATTTGATCAGATTCAGCTTACATGCATTTATCATTTTGTCATATTCATGTGTGCACTTTGGCATTATTATACCAAATTCGAAATGCATCAGTCGCTGATGCATTTGCGCGATGGCATTTTAATAATTCGGAAACTATGATGCATGTGTTAAACTAGGCCAGCGTTTCTCAAACTTATTTCTTCCATCGCCCCCTTTGAAGATCAAAATTTTTGTATCGCCCCCCTACCAATTTTTTTTATACAATCTATGAACACTGTTTTTTTTTACTTTTATTAATATAGTTATAATGTGATATATTAGTTGATGCAACCTTACATTCTAAATTATACATTTTTACCAGTGAGGGCAAATAAAACGCAACTTTATGACATTAGTCATATATATTATAATCAACTTAATAGAAACAGTATATCAAATTTTAGTTTCAAACTCTAATGAGAAGGATGAATTGATGTTTTTTTACAAGTTTGTCAATATCAGGTTCCATTTGAATCAAAAATAGTCGTAAGTCACCGCGTTTGATAATTTGCAACTGATCTCTGTTTTTAGTAAGTAGCATTGTGACAACGCTAAATCCACGTTCGCACAAATATGACGATGGAAATGCTAGTAAAAATGTTTGAACAACCGACCACATGCCAGGGTATAACTGCTGAATTGACTTCTGTAGCCAAAATTGTTGATAACAATCTTTAAATTTGATTTTTAATTCTTCATTTGTTGTTAATTCTATAAGCTCTTCTTCTAGCTGGGCTGATGTTTCTACATTTTCATTTGAAAAAGGTTCTAATACCCAGCCTGGTATTTCCAAATTTAAAATATCTTGAAATCTTTCAATAAAATTGCCATGAAGATTTTCCAAATGTTGGCAAGTCTTCGTTGCACGATACCGATAAATTTGGAAAATTATGAAACTCCTGTTTTCCAATATTTTTCTTATGTAATAACAGTTTAGCTACAAAAGCAGCGATGATATTTTTTGTTTTTTAAATTTAAGCCATCGCCTTGAAGTTGTAGATTCATATTGTTGAGCTATGCATAAAGGTCTGTGAGACATCTGTGAGATATGCTATATCATTTTTTGATGATACCAGGTTTTTACACGACTGTGTGTCCTTATTTTCTAAAAACTCTATAACAGAGTCAAACAGATTGTAAAACGGGTCAGACAATTTCCTTTTGATAGACAATTTTTTGATAAAAAGCTACAAAATGGTATCAAAATCATTTAAATACCATGGAAACACGACCAAACTTATAAAGGGCCAATTAATCGTTGGGATACAAATTCTGGTGAACTTTAAAATGTAAAGTAAATAAAATTACAAATGCCCCTAACCCAACGTCAACAACCAACATTTTTAGCGAGGCCTTTCATCGCCCCCCTGGAGATCAATATCGCCCACATCAATCGATTGCAATAGTTCGAAAACCATTCGATTCCTATTGATAGGAAGATGTGCAGATTATTTTTTGGCAAAAGTTGGTCTAGCCGTTTTGGAGTTACAGAGCTAAGAGTGCAGAAAATAGAATTCGAGTTTTTGCAAGAACGGAGCATCCGATTTGAATGATTCAAAAAACTTTCTCATGTGTTTACAAAATTATTGTTTTTGAGAAAAGAAAAAAAAATTATTTATTTTCAAATTCCCAGAAAAAAATTCTAAATTAATTCGGATTTTCAAAATTTAATTCGATACGGGAAGTTCCAGAATTTTGCCTCAAGACATGATGCCATACACCAGTAGGTTTATTTTTTGTAAATGTTAAATGGGAAGTAGAAATTAATCAATTGATAATTTTTTTCTCAATGTTAAGAAAAGAAATTTATACTCATTGCACCACAACCAATTATAATTATTGATCCTATTGAACATTTAATGGAATTTATATTATTAGTAAAATTAGTTTATTTCTTAATAGATATTTGATATAAGATCTTTCATTTAAGGTGTGTGAGAGTGATTTCATGTAAGAACTTACCTTTAAAGCTAATATGATACTTATTAGTTAAATTACTAATAGTCATGTCTATACATATACTTTTGATGTAATAAACCAAAGTGTACTATTTTTGTTGGTACTAAACATACAATTCACATCAAATTTATTAATGGTAACTATTATCATAAAATGGACTAATTTTAGAAACATATATAATATAATCGATATAAAACGATGTATCCATCTAATTTTAAACTATTTTCTGCGTCAAAAGTAACATTTATGAAAACAAAATTGTGTCTTTCAACGGAAAACGCAATGCAGCAAATCAAGGCGCCATATGCGTAATGTTTCTATTGATACTTTGTATTGACGTCAATACTTTCATCGAACTCAACTGTTTGGTTTCGAGAATCGATTCGGATTGGTTATAGATCGGTGTAAACGATTTGTATACAGTAGTTTTATAAATATTATACTGACGGCTTAACATAAAACTGTTATTTCTAACACGGATCAATCGATTGCAATAGTTCGAAAACCATTCGATTCCTATTGATAGGAAGATGTGCAGATTAATTTTTGGCAAAAGTTGGTCTAGCCGTTTGGAGTTACAGAGCTAAGAGTGCAGAAAATAGAATTCGAGTTTTTGCAAGAACGGAGCATCCGATTTGAATGATTCAAAAAACTTTCTCATTGTGTTTACAAATTATTGTTTTTGAGAAAAGAAAAAAAAATTATTTATTTTCAAATTCCCAGAAAAAAATTCTAAATTAATTCGGATTTTCAAAATTTTAATTCGATACGGGAAGTTCCAGAATTTTGCCTCAAGACATGATGCCATACACCAGTAGTTTTATATTTTTTGTTAAATGTTAAATGGGAAGTAGAAATTAATCAATTGATAATTTTTTTCTCAATGTTAAGAAAAGAAATTTATACTCATTGCACCACAACCAATTATAATTTATTGATCCTATTGAACATTTAATGGAATTTATATTATTAGTAAAATTAGTTTATTTCTTAATAGATATTTGATATAAGATCTTTCATTAAAGGTGTGAGAGTGATTTCATGTAAGAACTTACCTTTAAAGCTAATATGATACTTATTAGTTAAATTACTAATAGTCATGTCTATACATATACTTTTGATGTAATAAACCAAATGTGTACTATTTTTGTTGGTACTAACATACAATTCACATCAAATTTATTAATGGTAACTATTATCATAAAATGGACTAATTTAGAAACATATATAATATAATCGATATAAAACGATGTATCCATCTAATTTTAAACTATTTTCTGCGTCAAAAGTAACATTTATGAAAACAAAATTGTGTCTTTCAACGGAAAACGCAATGCAGCAAAATCAAGGCGCCATATGCGTTAATGTTTCTATTGATACTTTGTATTGACGTCAATACTTTCATCGAACTCAACTGTTTGGTTTCGAGAATCGATTCGGATTGGTTATAGATCGGTGTAAAACGATTTGTATACAGTAGTTTTTATAAATATTATACTGACGGCTTAACATAAAACTGTTATTTCTATTTTACGATAAACCTCGAATGCGAACTCTTCGCATATTTTTACGTAAAATTTTCAGAATTTCAGTTTTATGTTTGTTTATCGATTAATGCTGTTAGATAAGCGGGTGTTACCAGTCTTGATGTGAGTTTATTATAATTATTGAGAGCAGACGTGGGTTCAGATCGGTAATTATGCAGAATTTTTATTCAGTTTTATTAGTTCTGAATAGTAATATAAAAAGTTTGTATACGAAAATTTTTGATTATATTTTCGCGAGAAATTCAAGTCTTTTATTTATGTTGATTATTCAATATTGTACAAATAATCAGAGTAATTGACTAAAAGTTGAAGAGCTGATTTTAACATAAATAAAAAATTAAACAAAAGTAAGCAAAGAAAGCCTTTCATAAGGTTCGAAATATTTAACTTTTCATTGAGACTGTTCTGAATTTTCTTATAAATTGGTAAATGCTGTCTATGCAATTGCTGTGCAGTCAGGCATTTTAGATATAAATGCTAAATTAAAAAACCCAAAAAAAACAACGTTAATGACTGCATCTTTCTGATGTGCCATTGATAACACATACGTGAAGTTAGGTTTTAAGTTTGAGCATATGCTCGTCCAGCATATGCATTTTGGCAGTTTATACTACCAATTTATATGGCAAAAGGACCGTAACATAGCATTGCCATAACATTTCTATTTTGTCGGAGAATTGGCTTTTGAACTTCAAATTCAAAATCTTTTTTTCTTCTGTATATTTGCATTGCACATTTCATATGATGTGTTTACACATTTGTATGTATACAATTTAAGCTCAATCCAAATAAAATAACGCGCAATAAATATTTTGATCGGAAATATCCGAAATATTATGATCGAAATTTGAAATATTTGAAATGATATTGATTTTGTACAATTCAATTCAATCCCAGCCCATTTGCCTCCGACTTCTGCCCTTCAACTGAAGTAGAGATTTGATGGTGCATTTATACAGTATGTAAATTCCTGGATTTGCATATATAAATGTGGAATACTAGATTTATGTGAATTTCCGATGTGTGTATTCACAATTTAGTCGAATTGCGAATCAAAAATTTAGAAAAATCGAGAACCAGAATTGATTTGAATATTGTTTTCCGACAAAGTTTTATATTTGCTTTTTGATAAACAATGCAAACAACTTCTTTCACACGTGTATGTTTCAAAAACTGTCATTAGTATTATAATAGTCTTCAAATACTAATTCAAAATTATAACAATATGATTTAAAAATTCCACACAAGTTTAAATTCAATTTTCAAATACATACATTTCCAACCACATAAAAAAGTAATGTTCTTCTCAAACTCATTATTCTCTATAAGTAAATATTTACATTCTTTACAGTTTTCCAAAAGAAATTTTACTGCAAAATTTTATATGTAAAATTATTTAATGGTATGTACTTAATTTCGTTCGATGAATAATTAAACCGTTTTCATCAAAATCATAAATCATTGCATGACTAATTTAATGGTGCAAAGTAACGTTTAGCAAATCATTAATTTATTTTTAGAACTATTTCAATGTTACATAAATACTTGAAAAAGCTATACAATATTAGAATACCCTTCAGTTTCAATTATATTAGTTACATTTGTTGTTTTAATAGTTAAACATGCAATTAGTGTTAAAAACTGTGACATTTCTTCTATTAACTCTTTTTAAAAATTTATATTATCCTCGTAAAATTCAATAAGATATAGTCCGATTAGTAGATTTGGAGTAATAATAAATAATAGTAGATAATATATTTAATAAATAGGATATATAAATTTTAATAGTAATAAAACACAATAGTATTTTGTTGTTTTTCTAATACTATTGAAAAGTGCATTTTCAGGATATTGATCTTTCAAAATATCAATATCTTTTGCCATTTGCTACAAAATCCTAAGCCTGAACAATATTGTAAATTTTGAATAAAATTCAAAAAGTCGAACTCATAACTTTCTCAAAGTTGCATTTGATTGAAAGTCGTTTATTTAAAGTGTAAAAGTAAGATATGTACTAAAAAAGTGAGGTATTAATATTTTACGTAACCCAAAAATATAAAAACAAAAATTCTGCATATTATTAAAGTATGTATGAAAATACGATAATTTTAATCTCCATATGTAAAATTAACAATTTTACCGTCATATGGTCTTTTTTTACATATCTCTTCTTCTACAAAAAAATTTATAATACCATTGGTTTGAAAACTATATCATATTTAAAAAAAGGCTTTTTATATAATATTTGAGAAACATTCTGAAACTTGACGGAGCCTTTGTAGTATAGTAGTAATACCTTCTGTTTATTAACCACAAGTTTTCGAGTGGAAAATCTGCACTACGTCAAATTGATATCAAGGAGCAGTGATATCAGATTTACATGAAAATATAAATTTAAGTATGATTTCAAGTAAAAATAGCCTTTTAGGGCATTGTTGCTATGTCACATCACAATTAGAAGTATGCAAAAAAATCATCAATAAGAGAAATGATCACCATTGCCTTGCAATAAAACTACAATAAAGTAGAGATCACATCAACTGTTCATAGAAAGCTGAGAACAGTACTGATTACGGTTCAACATTCATTTTGGGTAAATTCATTTGTTCTTCAAACTGTTATATTCCAGTTTTAAAAATACCCAAGAAAATTTTAATATTTTAGTCAGCATGAGGTCGTTCGAGTATGAATTTTGCATGCGATGATCGGAACGACTGATTTAGATCGGACTACCTATTGACATTTGTTCCAGAACGGTGCATTTTGAACAGATGAATGATTAATTAGAAAACGCTCGTGGTAAAATAGAACACTGACGACCTACTAATAAATATGACGAGAATCGATGGTGGATATGACGATAGCTTAGTGGTTTATAATGGAACCGAATAATTACATTACTGTAAATTGATAATTGTCAATATTTAGTTATTTTCTAGGTAGAGACTTATTTATCTATGGTAGAGACTTATTTTTAACTCAGTGCCAAGCTGAAACAGAGTGACAGGATTCATTATGCTGAATTGAAGATAATTTTGATAATTATGGGCATCTGAGTAAAACATCGAACTTTGGTAAAACTGTAATCAATATTTGGTTATTGTGGTTAATTTTTACTACTTTTATTCAACCTACTTAAGTGTAGGTTGAGGTTAGGTTAAGTTAAGTTCAGTTAATTTTATTTAGTCAAAAATAATGACAAAATTGCTCTACGTTTTCTAGAATATAAAACTTCTTGTTAAATTATGAATTAAAAACTTTCAATATATGACGATTTTGAAAGGCTTGAATAAACTATAGTTCAAAATTGATGAAAAAATACACAAAGTTTCTTTACGTAAATTAAATATTTTAAAGTGAAGTAATATGAAATAATATATATATATATATATATATATATATATATATATATATAACCTATGATAAATGGATAAACTTATCCATGATCTCTTATACCAGACACCTCTGCTTGACTGAGATATGAAATATATATAATGCTAAAAAAATAAAAAAAGTTTAATTTTTACATAAATCTTGCTAAATATTATGCTTGCTAGTGTATATGATTATAATCATTCTAAATAAACGTTTCTAATTTATTTTAGTTTGAAGATCCATTATTATTTAACTTGCATTTTAATAAGGCAATCTTCCTAAGTTTATCACCTTTGAAGTTACATCATTTTAATTTTTCTATTAGAATGATTAATTTAGAAGTAATTTAACCTGATAAAATTAGAATATTTATGATCTATCCTCTTGTAAACCCGAGGAATTTTTTGAAATGCTTTTTTTCATAATTCATTGTAGTAATCCTACGATGTAAAATTTTGATTTGTTACTCTATATATGAACTATTCAGGTTGAAGTCACCAAATAGAATATTTGAAGTTTTCTTCACTTTTTTCTTTTTTAAAATATATACTATTGTTTATGCTCTAAAATGCTAGGCTGTAATAACAGATATATTTTAATATGCATGTAGTTTTTTTTATATAATTAGTAATTAAAATTAACATTCACTCACCAACATTGCAATAATTTTGCTGTGCCAATGCTAATTGTATACATATATAATTAAATAGGTTAATTTGACGTCAGCTCTTAGGATTTTTATTCTGCTAGATCAAATGAACATTTCATCTTTTATATTTTTTCCAGTAACATTTTATTCATTCGTACGTAAGCGGATTTGGATTTCCTATTTTGTCATGATACAGTTAGCTTTTTTCTGTAATGATGTCTTTTAGTAAATGGCTTTTATCTATATAATGATAACATCTTTATGAACATTTTCATTCGTCACGTTTTAACTTAAAAAAAAACTCATGCTCTAGATTTTTTTGACAACTTGTTATTAAGTTTAGCAAGTCTTTGTTTTTGATGGTGTTTTTTTAGAAACTAACAAAAATTTGGTAATAGATTTTTTATCTTCGGTGCAGTCTTCTAAATTAGTTCTGGAAGTAATATCAAATTTTCACATTTATTAAAATCATTTGTAAAAAAAACAATAGCGATATTTGCATCTTTATGCACTGCCATAATTACCTTGCATTCTAGAAATGTTTTCTTTGAAGTCTTACCAAGAGCAAAGTTTGCTGCAAAATATCACAATTAGAGGAGTATTTTACCAAGTATGATCAGTATTAAACTATTTGTCGAATTGTAACTGTTATTTATATAATAATTCAGATCAGAACCAATCGTGAACAGTGTAATTTTCTAATTTACATAAGGAGTTTCCTAGTAATTCTCAGTTATGATATACATCAAGTTGAAATTAGTTTTCTCGGGAATGTTATTAGAATATAAATGATATTATAGCTTAGATTTAGCAGCCACTACCTCCAATTCTAATAAGACGTATATGCACGTTTAGTCAAGTCAATATTTAATCAAAATCAGACAGAATGAAAACATAACAAACTCCTACACTTCGTATTCAACACGACGTCTAACTAACGTATCTTGATGGATTTTCTAGACTAATTTCTAATATATGTAGATATACATATGTATATATTTACATATCTATATTTACACAAATGTCATGCGAATAATGTTATAAAAATAACAGTTCTGAGAATAATGTTATAATAACTGTTCATGTCGTTATGTACTAATGTTTTAATGTAACAATAGTGCTGTGTAAATTTCACAGAAATAATATATAAACTGCTTTAATTTCAGTGAAATCGCAGAAATAGTCTAGTTATTGAAATACTACATTGGTTGAATTATAATCTCAAGGTAGTAGGTGAGACTGGGTACGGTTGTGCCACTTTTTAGTCAGCAATAATTTTGTTAATTCACAAGTTAGCTGGGAGAAAAGTGAATTAAATGGTATTTTGAATATTTGTCGAAATACTAAAATTAACGGTAATTAGATACTAAGGTTCTATGTATAAAAGTAATAGTTATTATCAAAAGAAAACGAACTAAAGAAACTTACCTTTAGCTCTTTAAAATCAATTCGGTCTACAGAGCATGTTAATATAGGACACAGACTGCAAGCAATAGTGGAAACTTGTTCGACATACTTAAACAACAAACATACTTAATTTTTCTGCCTTTGGACTCTTCAAAATCAGTAAAGTTCAGCTGTTATGACGACAGTCACTATCTTACCCTGGCACAACCGTACCCAGTCTCCCCTCCTGAAATATATGAATTTATTTATAAGACAATAATTCGCAAATATAAAAATAACATCTTTTCACACAGTTTTGTACATTTCAAATTAAGCAATTTCTACCTCATCGCCTGAAGATGCAATTTTCTGATTTATTTGATATGTATCTATTTTTATCCTGATCATATCTGATACGACACTTTTGCCCCTTAACATTTTCTCCATCTCCATTCCGATTGTAAATATGACAAAGTGTAAATAATATTATGACATGCTTCATCAAACACAGATTTTTATTAGACTTCTAAAAATAACTTTTTAATAAAACTTCGTATTATAAGAAACTTGAGCGGCTCTTGACAAAGGGAATGTCTATAGGCAGTTCTATTTAAAAGCAAACTTTAACAAGGCCCAGAATTAACCTTTTGGCAGAGTGACATTAAATCGATAATTTTGTATTAGGGATATAAATATATCTCCAAAGTTTAGTTTCTAAATAGCCGCGATATATTGTTTTATAGTTCATTAGATAAATGCATAGGTGTATAGCAGATTGAATGAACTTAATTGAAAATTTTCTGGATATGTAGAAAAATAAATTAGTAAGATATTTGTTATGATCTTTGTTTACAAAAATTCAGAAAATATCTGAATCTGAATTTTTTTTTATCTATTTTTAAGAACTTGTGTTTCTTCTACATCTTTTAATTTAATCTTGGCATCAATATTTATAGTTTAAATTAGTTGTTGAAACACTAAAACAAATTGGTCAAAAATTTCGCGAAGTTTTTTCAATGTACCTGTTTATTTACGATCTATTGATCGCATCTTGAATATGCAATGGTACTAATATATTGGGAAGATCTTTGATCTAATATAAAGGTTAAAGTAACATAACCACAAGATCAACAAAATTGCATATCCTACTTGACTTTATCGTTTTCAAGTTTATTTCACTTTAATAAATTCATTTTTCTAAAAGAATAAATTTACTATTTGCTTTCAACTTGATTGAAAATGCCCCAAGTGGCAGTAATCAGTTCCATTTTACCAAGATGAAAGAATTTTAGTTCATGCCTCAAGGGTGCTTCGGCATCACATAAGACTTCATAGCAAAACTTATTAGAGCACATAAAATTTTTGCACATATTATAACACAGTTGAGAAAAGCGCGGTCCGATATTAAATTAATTTTCTATTGAAAATTCAAATAATAAAACATATTAGAAATTTATTTCAAATAATATGAATACTAGTGGTCCATGGCATCGTGACCTAATGGCAAATTGCTGGAGCATTTCGTACCATAATTTAAATTTTTTAAAAAAAATTTAAAAAAATTGATTATTCAAAATCCTGAAAGATTTTTTTATACTTTGAAAATTTTGTATTTTTTTTCAAAGCAATCAATAATCGGCTCACACACACATACTTTTTCCAAAGTTGGTTTCATTAGGTTCAGAATGTCAAGAAAACATAAAGTTAGTGAATTGGACTTTTTTAACACCTCATTGGGGAAGTTAAAAAATCAAAATAATGGTGCATGTCATCGTGCCATAAAGATAGAACTTTCCGTATTAAAAATTAACTAGTGGGGCGCGTGGCATCGTGCCTTAAGGCAAATTGCTGGAACTTCCGGCACCAAATTTTTTTTTTTTTAAAGATTAACATTTTTGAAAAAAAAATTACTCTGAATAAATTAGATTTTTGAGAAACTATAAATTTTTGACAAAAATTTACTTTTTTTTGAAAAAAAAGGCTTCTTGAAGAAAAATTTATTTTGAAATATTTTGGAAATTCTGAACTTTTTTTCAAAGCAATCGTACTGCTCTAACTGCATAGAGACAAAATATTGAAGCGCGTAAGCGCCGCGTCGCCGCCTAACAAATAAACATTGGTACGGAACCCATATGAATGTAAACAAAATTTATACTTATTGTTAAAATCTCTATAAAATATCTAATAATTTGATGTGCATATGTCTAATAATCATTTTTGACCGCCAAATTGCATTTTTTTTACTTTTTTTACTAGATCTCTGAAACAGCTAGACCCGCCTTCATGAAAATTTGATCAATTCTTCATCTTGTTAATATAAGTAAAATGTTTTTTGAATTATTCAAATCGGACGCTCCGTTCTCTTAAAAACTGAGTTACCGTTTCTGGCACTTTTTGCCCCATAACTTCGGAACGGTTAGACCTGCCTTTGCCAAAACTAATCAGCACGTCTCCTTATCAATACAAATCGAATGTTTTTTGAATTATTCAAATCGCTTCATCCGTGTTCCTGAAATCGTCGACGAAAATTTGTATCTGTACACACACACACGCACACACACACATACATCCATTTTTCTAAGGTATGTCAGAATGTTCAGAAACCTTTGAAACGTAAACATATATAAAAAAAATTATTTTCGATTTTTTTGCGATTACTATAACTTGCCCTATGGGAAGATAAAAATCTAAAAAAGCTTCAGATTTTTGAAAACAGAAAAAATAGATTTTTGAATTATTGAAAAAAATACTTTTTTAAAAAAATAGTTTCTTGTATTTTTATATTTTTTGTAGATTTTTATCTTTTCGAAAGCAATCATGCTGCGTAGCTGTTTTTAAGACAAAAAATCTAAACTTGAAATGGCTGAAAATTTCGAAACATGTTGATATATAAAAAAATATTTTTGATTTTTTTGCGATTTTTATAACTTACCCTACGGAATACGTTAATAAAGACCATGACGTATATAGACCTAATACTTTAAAGTAATACTTTACGTTGTGTGTGTGTATGTGTGCGGATACAAGTTTTCGTAGGCAAATTTTGCTTGAAAAAAATTTACTCGGAAAGTATGTTTTGCTCACTTGTTGCAATAGTTGTTTTTTTCAATATAAGGTATCCCTCATAAAAACTCTTCAAAAAGAGAATATAAGCGTATGTATAATCTACTAATGTAAAAAACATTCATTTACTATTATAACTTATGTCATCTCGTGAATTTTTACGCGAGTTTGTCACCCTTGTCGTACTGATACTATACACAGTACACGTCACCGACATAAAAGCCACAACTGCTACGTCATGAGTACCCTTCGTTTTCATTTTCCCATCCCGGAGCGTTTGCCATTGCCCGTCCTTCCGCCGCTTAACCTTCTGGAACGTGACGTCATAGGATAATCGAGGGTTACGGCGGCGCTCGAACCCTGAGAGAGGCCTACACTGGATAGTGACCACGGATTGGGGTTTAATCCATTAAGCTCACTGTTGATAATCCGTTAAGGACCAATTAAATCGAAATGCTGTTTTGTATTGCGTAGTTTGAAGATATTACGATACGAGCACGTTTTATTGCATTGCGCAACAGATGGTGCACGAAACAGTCGTTGTATGAGATATTGTGTTTATAATATGGTTTGTGAACGTTTGCTCGCAACTGTTATGTTATTAGTATCTCCATTTAATTTTGGTTTTATGTTTGTCTTTATTCACTGTTTATTTGATTTTAGAAATGTTTTGCACATTTACGAATGTCTAGCATAATTGAAGTTGAGAAAATTGTAACTGTCTGAAAACTGGATAAATTACAATACTCACCAGAACCAGACTCGATTGTTTCACCATGTTATAGATGACGGAGAATTCCATTCACTATATGATATGAAAATAATACTTTTATGTATATTTACTTTAATACAGATATGTATTTTTTAAAATTTCTAATGCAAAACAAATTTCGTTCACATTATTGACAGATTTTTTTAACTTTTTAGAAATTGAACTTTTTTTTTAAAAAGCTTGCTTATACTATTGAAGAATTTGTTCCGCATAAAGTTTTCAATAAAAAATGTTAGTTACGGGCTCAAAAGGAAACCTAATCTTTAGTGAATGAGTAAAATAAATTGATTTTAAATTAAACTATCCATGGTTAATAATAATAATATATCTTGCCATTTATTTCATCAAAAGCCTTGTTAGACTTGCTAACGTTTTACGAATGACTTTTAAATCATCGCAAATTATTCAATCGTTCTCTCAACATACATAATTTTCTTCATTTTTTTCTGAGTTCTGGAAAATCGTAGAATAATTAACTATAATGGTTTGTTGAAATCAGCATATTTTTCTATAGTTGTAATTTTTCGTCAGTGTAATTATTATTTATTTTCTTGATATAAATAATTTTAAATCATTTTTTGAACTTTCAAAATTGAAGTTTTGATAAAAATTAATACCAACGAGCAATATTTATAAATAAAAACTTTGGGAGTTCTGCAAAGTGCCTAAAAAAATGCTTTCTATTTTTGGTATCTGAAATTTATGATAGTTCCAGCTATGTTCGTGACCTAAACATTGACTTAATGTAATTTTGACAGCACGCAATGCTATTTTTGATTTCATTATGGTAATTAGTAGTTCATAGAATACATGCAAAAACTTATATAACATAGCTAAATATGTGAGTTTGTTTCAAACTATTTGTGTCGTCTGGTTTTTACATGTTTCTGAATCATATTTGTCTTGTTTGTATAAAGAACGCATACATATTATTGTCATTGATAAATATGACAATCGTTATATTAATTAACTTATCTATTTTATCGAAATACATATATATCGACTTCTAAGCAGCAGAACAAATCATTGCGATTTTCGATTACATATAGAGAACGGTTTTTGCGAATCCTAACAATCTAGCGGAAAACTTTTGCCATCAAATACAAGAAGCCTTATAAAAAAATATGACTATATAAAAATCTTTTTATGATTTAATTTATTTCTTTCTATTTATCATTTAGTTATGAATTCTACTTATTATTTTTATGAATCTCTGTGAAAACATCTCTGCTACCATTTAATTTTTAATTATCCCGTATTAGTTTTTTGTTATTTTCCTCGGATGATTTAAAATATGTACCTACATGTTTACGTCTTGGTCGACCGTTATACAAGTTCATGTTAATATTATTTTTAATATAATTCTCGGTTTTAGCTGTAATTTATTTACAGTTCATTTTTAAACCGGGCTTAAAGTGGATTTTATCAGAAAATTTCACAAGTTATATCTTAATAACATTCTCTTCAGCGCAACTTATAGTAATCGCAAAACAATCGCAAAAATGAATTTTTTGCTATTTTTACATTTCAAAGGTTTCTGAACATTTCGGCAAACCTTAGAATAAATGTATGTATATATGTATGTATGCGTGTTTGTATATGTGTGTGTGCGGAAACAAATTTTCATCGACGATTTCGGAAACACGCAATCGGGATCAACCGATTTGAATAATTCAAAGTCCATTCGATTCGTAATGAGGAGACGTGCTGATTAGTTTATGGCAAAAGCTGATTCTGCCATTTCAAAGATGCGAGGCTAAAAGTGACAAAAATAGTAATTCAGTTTTTGAGAGAACGGAGCGTCCGATTTAGATGATTCAAACAACATATTATATGTATTGACGAAACGAAGAACTAAATTTTTGGATAGGTAGGTTCAGCGGTTTTGTAGATCCAATAAAAAAAGGAAAAAAAGCTATTTGGCGGTCAAAAATGATTATTAGACATATTTAACAATACGTATACATGTAGGTATTTTAAATCAACAATAAGTACAATTATTTATTTTGCTATGTTTTCTATACCAATGTTTATCTATAAGACACCGAGGTGCTTTGATATTTCGTCTCTAAAATAGCTAAGTAGCGTGATTGCTTTGAAACAAAGTTAAAAATATTAAAAAAAAACAAAACATATAGAAATAATTTTTTTAAAGGTCAGTATTTTTGAAAATTTTCAAAAAAAATTTTTTTTTGCAGCTTAAAAAATGTTTAAGGTTTTTTTGTAATTTTAATTTTCGAAACGGGAAGTAACATAAATTTGCCTTGAGGCACGATGTTCCATGGCTACTAGTTGGTTTGGTTTTCACAATATAATTGCTCAAATTCAAACTGGACCTTTGTGCTTTGCCCTACCATATTTAAAGAAAAGCCTTTAGGTTTGGCTCATCTTTTCAATTGTACATGTCAATACTCATATTGTTTTTAATTTATTTCTTAAGCAAGGTGTTTATTTCTTCTAAAATTTTACTCAAACAAGATAATTTAAAATGATTATATTTAAAAAAATAGGTATAAGGAATTTGGACAAGTTCTATCTTATACTACATATCGGTTTTAATTCATTTCTCGGCATCAGCTGTTGTTCATCTTTTTCCAAGATCCTATTTATTGCTTGACAAATGTCATCCCATCAGCTCATTACATCGATTGCTCTCGCATCCGTGAGGCGGCCGTGACCTGCAGCGGCGCGTCCCTGAGAGTCGCTTTGAACCCCGGACGATCGTGGCGGGCAAGGTCTTGTGCTTACGTTCGGCACGCGTACTACGCACAATTAGTGTTAGAACGAAATATCGAGTACTGAGTAAATATCGATACTTTGCGGTCGATAGTGAGTACTTTTGCTATCGATTTTTTAGCTCGATCTATTTGCCAATATCGATTCTTTTCGTCGATAGTACTCAAAAAGAATCGACAGCCTAATCTATGAACACCACTCATCGACTAACTATTAACACCACTCATTGCCGTTTGGCAAAGCAATAGTATCTCTAGGTGGTCATAATTGTTCAAAGAAGTGTCAAAAAATGATCCCGAAGGGTCATTAGTCTCAGTATTTATTGCTCAAAAACCCAAAATGAATATGACCACACTAATAAATAAAGATGTTTATTTATTACTCTTATGTAAAATGAAATGGCTTTTTAAAGTACCTTAAATGTTTTATAAAAACATATTCAACAATCGAAGTATGATTATTTCAAATAATAATACTCACTAATTTCAATATATTAGTATTTTACGTAAAGAAGAATCGAAATATAATTATTTCAAATAATAATATTCATCAATTTCAATATATTTGTATTTTGCGTTTATTATATTTCGATTCTTTTTTGCGCAAAATACCAGTATATTGAAATGCATAAGTAATATTATTTAAAATAATATATTTCGATTCTTTTCTACGCAAAATACTAATATATTGAAATGGATGAGTATTATTATTCGAAATAATATATTTCGATTATTTTTACGCAAAATATTATTATTTGAAATAATTATATTTCGATTCTTTTTTAACGCAAAATACTCATGTTTTGAAATTTTTGAATTTCAACATGCAAACATATGGGCTTGAGTTTCTCGGAACCATTCAAACTTTAAATCCCATCGCTTCGAAGGGATGTTTCTCTACAAGTGTCGAAGATAATATATCGTGACCGTCATTAACAATAAACTGAATGTTTATTGCTTTCCAAAGAGCTTCATATTGCAGTTTTATGCAAACATGTAACGGTTTTTTAAAGTTGCTAAAATTATTCATATAAAATTATTCAACAATTATAAAATATTATTTTACTTAAAAATATTAAAAATATTATTGTGCTTAAAAATACTTAAAAAGTATTGCTTTTTGAATATAGTATCAGACTATTATATTGTTTTAATCAAAAATACTCAACTATTATAACTTGTCTATTTTTAAAAAATTATAGAATTTGAAAGTAGTATTAAAAAATTACTGTTAAAATTTTACAATATTGTTACAAATTATTACAATTTTACAAATGATTCTGATTTAACACATCAGATACAAGCAATAGAATTCATTCTAATGTTGTGATATGATATTTAGTGAGTTTTCGATCTTTGTTGCACTAATGTTTGATTTCTATGAAAAGTACTCAAAATTCGATATTGAGTACTATCGATACTTTCGCCACGATATTTTTTTGGCATCGATATTTTGATTAGATACTTTTTAAAGCACTCAATATCGATCTTTTGCCTCGATACTTCTAACACTACGCACAATGAGTTTCCACTTGTTTCCCAGCTTCCCTGTCCTTTCCTCATTGTACGATCTCTCTTTGAATCATTGGCAGAAATGGCCTTGCCCCATGCCGGGTCCTGTTTTAATTAGTTTTGTTAAGGTTTCGCAGTTTCATTGTGTATTCGAAAATGGAAGGCACGTGCTTGGAAAAGTCTTTAAATAAATGCAATGCGGTTTTGCGTGCAACATTAAATAATTATCCGTAATTGGTAATATGATATTTATAGATATTGGTTTAGGGTAGATTTTAACTGCAATTAGGATTGAAAGTGGATACGAAAATTATATGGCTAGAGTATTGTATAACACAGGTAATAGGGATTGTTGTAAAGTAATTTAATATTTACAATTATTTTTGCCTCGTGTTCATTACGACAAAGATTTGGATCGGTTACATAAAGATTGTCTAACAATCGTCTAACGATTGTCTAACAAACTTATTGCCTTAAAATCATATTATTTAATTATATAATAGGCAATAGATATCTTTATCAACGTGGGGATATTGCGTAATGTTTAGTTGAAATTTATATTAATTATTTTTCATAATTTCATGCACACTTTCATGGCAGAAAACAAAATTTATTTAGCGGTATATGGTAACGAGCTATTGGGTAGATTGCTGAAAATTTAATTATCATAAACCAACATTTTAAAATTCACATATTCAGAAATTGAAATTTATGAAGGACATAGCTACTGGTATGGTATGTAGTTGTAGTTAAATAATTTCTTTCCAAAATATTTTTTAATATTAACATTAATTTGATGAATTTTCTAGTTTAAATTTGGTATGGAAATAGTTATTCTTTTTTATAAAATTTTACTTCTAGTGTTAATAATTTATTCTCCTTACAATAGTCAATCAGAATATTAAATGATTCTATAGTATTCTTTGAGCTGATTTTCATGGACTTTGGAAAGAATTTTCCAATGAGATATCTTTATTGATTTTAAAAGCTCTTTTAGCAAATAATATTTACATTAAAGAGGATGCAAACTAAGTATAAAATTAAAATTTGTTATTATTAATATTTCTGTAGATTGCAATAATTTTACTGTATTTTTGAAGCATTATTTTTCCATATATTGAATTTAAAAACTATTCAATACGAATACTAAAATATTACAAGTATATTATCACTGCAAAAAAATCATAGTAGTAAGTGTGCTATTATAATTGCTATTTTATTGTTGGCCTTGCATGCTTCACACGAGTAAAATATCTAGTATATAAAATTTAAAAAAAAACTTAATAATTTATTAAATTTTGGATAAAGAATCTACAAAATTCACTTGATTAGGATACGTGTTTTGCAGAATACATTTTGAGAATTTCAAGTGTGAAACTTACAAGATCAAAATATTCTAGTACAAAACTCAAATTTTAGTCAAATTTTAGTCCATTAATACGGTTAGAGTATTGTATAACACATGCATCAGAGATTGATGTAATGTAATTTGATATTTATAATTATTTTTGTTTTAATTACTAAAAGTAAGCACGTCTTTCAAATCTCTATAAAATGTTATCAAATCAAGCTGCATATACCAAACATAAACTTTTTGTCCCAAAACTTTAATTTTCAGTTTTTTTTTTCATTATTTTCGGAATGGAAATTATGAAAGTATTTTTCTTAATATTAAGTTTGTCTTGCTCATAAATAAAAAAATATATAAATAGCACTTTACATTCCCAAATCAGAATTAGTTCATTGCATTATTAATATGAATCGAATATTAGTCGAAACGTTTGGTTTTGAAAACGCGTCAGATCTTAATGCACAAATATATTGAAGAATTTCTTGACAATTTCGATAACTTGCCTTATGAGAAAGTATTGAAAACTTCCATGGATAATTGAAAACTGATATATTTTAATAGAAACTCAAACTTCAGTAAATGAGATGAACTACATTTAAGCACATCTTGAAAATCCCTATGAAAGAACCATTGATTCAAACTACATATGCAAAATACAAAAAAAAATTTTAAAGGGTTCAATTTTAGCATTATTTTATCATAATTTCAGAATGAAAATCGTGAAACAATTTCTCCGGAATAAAATTCAACTATTGCTTGCTCATAAATATAAAAAAAATAGAGGAGCTTTACATTCTCAAATTGTAATAAGTCAAATGCGTTATCAACGTGCCAATCGAAAATGAATCAAAACCTTTTTATTTTGAAAACGCAGTTAGAATTATTTTTCATAAGGTAAATGATTTCTTAATGAATTTACTTCATGGAAAATTACAAGCATTTAGAACAGTATTCTAGATAATATATTTTGTTTGTATTATATATTTAATTTTTAATATATTTAATGTATAGAAGAGTAACCGAACGTGTAAAAATAACAAGCGTAGTACTTTTATATCCATCGAGTCAATTTTTCACAATAATATTGTTTGAAGTATCTTTCAAGAACCTTCTATATTTTCAAGACTTTCCATAAGTATGAGCTTAGTGCTTTTTGTTCTCAATGTAATGCCAAGCTTTAGAAAATGCAGAAAAATTCAAGCGTAGGTGTCAGTAATATTTTTTCTGACACCCACTGTTTGCGTGTCCGAATGTATAAAGCATCTCTTTATCCTTTTAGTTGGAAAAGCAATCAAGAAACTACACGACCTCATCATTTCTATGCAAATTAAATTTGCCTTTTAATTAACTTAGAGCTTGAACTATGATAATTTTTTTATTTTATTTTTATTTCAAATGGATTTTTATGTTATTTTTTCTTTCCTGTATTTAATTACTGCACTCCATGTTTTTAAAAAGGGTGGTACATTAAAATTATTGATCACAAAATATATCAAGGTATCAAGAAATAAAATTTTATAACAATTTTAACAAGAGTTTATGTACTATGAAGTCATTGAATACTAATCAAGGCAAAATCTGGATTCACCCTGGAAAAAATCATCCTTCACAGCAACTGATTAGAACCGAGGTCGATAAATGTACGAAAAGGATAATATACTTGCATTAACACAAGGTTGTAGAATAGAATCTATCCCATAGACAATTTATTTTCCAAGACCTTGCTTACAAATTGAGTTTCCTTTACCTACATGATATAAAAATAGATATGAACTTGATTTTATATTCATACGAATTGATTCGTGTGATGTTATATTGTGTGCATTATTCAAGCGAGGTCTTTTTAGAATATTTCTGGCTCTATGTGAATCTATTTCATATATTTATAATATTTACTATATAAATGACTATACGATTTTCTTATTTTTCATGAGGAAATATCCTAGTTTATCGAATCTACAATTTTTAAATTTTTAAAAAAGAATTGTTATGACATGAAAGTTTATTTGTCCACAAATTTTTCACATAAATAATTGTGGAATAATGGTTTATATTTAGATATATTAATAAACTTAATTATATTTTTAACAAATTTTCTAATAGTATTCCATACGTTTCGAATCTCAGTTTGACATTTCTTCTATGGAACAAAAACAAACATTTTTTAAAAAAAACATGAAAAACACATAATGAATTTAGACATACAATGACTTGTTAAACAATCGTATTTGTAGAGAAAAATATATATTAAAAAAATTATAATTAAAAATTTCACTGACATTATAAACTCTTCCAATCTTATCTCATCATGAAATAAAAATTTCATATTAAAATTATGACAAATTAGTAAAAATACATAATTTGTAGATATTTGAATAGATTCATTATTTGCTACAAAAAATGACAAGTTAAATAAAATACTAAGAGAAATATTAGTACAAAATTGAATGTATATTAATATTTTTTCACTCATAACATCACTCATAAGATTTTCTGTGTGATTTTGATAAACAAAATAAAGTATATATAGAAATTATATATATATATATAATTAACAATATCATAGGTATTATGTCATATTTTATGTTTCCAATTATTTTATTAGGTCGTAAACTATTTCACTAGAATATTTTGATAACATGCCAATTCTAATTTCATTTTTAATATTGGTTTACGACTTAACTGTTCTAACTACTACATGGATAATTTTTTATTAGTAACAATTATTTTCAGTGGTCAATATTAAAATTTTTAATTTTTAAAGACCTGTTAATGGAAACGTATGAATAATAAATAATAAATTATTACTTTCATATTTTATTAAGAATTACTAATACATAATTATACAACTGTTAAACAATTAAATCAATTGGTTAAACAAATCATTGGAAATTTCAACATTTGAGCACCAAAGTAATTTATTACACATATTTATTTATTTACAAGTTGTATTGCTTTTTGAGTGTCTAATTGCACAATTTTAATTTACTTTATTAAGCAATTTTCAAAATTTATAAATTGAGCTCTAATTTTATTTTGTAAACCCTAAGTATTTCCTCTATTATATATTTATGTATAATAATAAAAAAATCACATTCCAGAACTAGTTACTTTACATATAATATGTGCTTCTACAACATAAAAAATCGTGTAAATATTTTATGATCGTTATTAAAATGCACATTTTCCATCAAAACATAAAACGAGTGCATAAATCCTTTAAAAATCCACTCTTACATGTTGTTATTTTGTTCGCCATAATCAGAGTTTCATATTATATCTACCTGGTGAAAACAGGAAAACACGCGTCAAAAAATTCTCACTTTATTGCAACATAACACGTTGGCGGACATTTCATATGAAATTTAATATCATTCTATCAGTCATATATGATTGCATGAACGTATATGGTCTGTTGACGAACAGCACCCTGTGTTCTGGAAAATGATAGTACGGGAGGTAGCGACAGTGGATATAAAAATCTATTTTTTTATTATGTTTTTCATATATTTTAACAGCAAACAGAAGTTTGCGTTCTATCAGCTGCATTTTGTTGTACATCCTAACTTAGTAATTTTCTCGAAAGAACAACCCAGTGGTCAACCACTCTCTTTTTATGTGTAGACCATATATTAGATATGTATAAAGGTTCCTATAGGTTCATATCTAGTATTTGGTTGGGCTTTGCTTAGTAAATTTATATTGAAGAGCATTTTAATAAGATAATTTATTTGCGCTTTGTATGTAAAATATTATTTTCAATGAATAGATTAATTAAAGAAGTAGTATTATATAAATGCTTAGTTATTTAACGTTTTTGCGATCACTAGGATATCTTACAGGAAAAGCCAATAGTCGACCTCTCATCAAATATGGTCCCAAGAGTAATATGGTAGTAATACAACAATCTACTCAAAAATAGTTGTAACTGAAATTTGATAATTGATTTGGTTATGTTTCATTAAGACAATCAAAATAAGTATATTTAGGTATATTTAAGTAGCTATTTTTATAGAATTTTATTAACTTGTTGATTCAGCTAAATACAGTAATAGTAGTAGAACAAATTGATTTAATTTTAGGTTCCTGAAGAATGCGGGAAAGAATCCATGTTTTTGTGTCATAATTTATTCAGAAAGTTATGCAGTAATATCTCTTTCATATGTGATCATATATGATAAATCAAAATTTTATTACACTTTATGAACTGATTAACCAATAATAAATTCGAGCTTGTACATTGAAATTATTACATTCAATAAATCAATACGAAATTATTTATTTGAAATTATATGGCACTATGAGTTGCATAAATAATTGCAATAAAAATGTGTAATATATATATATATATATATATATAATATATATATATATATGAAATGTACATATATATGTGGATTTTTAAGAATTTGTCTGAAAAATTGTAAAATTTTTGTTTCTTTCCTCTTTGTATTAAATTTACAAAATATAATCCAGAGAAAAATGCGCAGCTAATATAAAACAAGTACGAGTAAATACTCAATTAGAGAAAATGGATACAATATTATTCATGGAGAGCTTAATAAACGAGTATAAGAGTTAGTTTGTTTTGCAAGACAAATTGTGGCAATATCATTTGAAAAGGTACTCATAAATATCAGATAATTTTCAAGTTTCATTATATATTCTTAGAACTCTAAATTGCCAGGATTTTATAAGAAACCTGTTCATATTCCAGATACAAGATAAATTCTGAAATAATTTGTAATGAAATAAAATTTCATTGTACATTAGTTGACATTCATGACAATCTTAAAAAAAATCGATAAGACGAATCTACTTCAACTTAGAATTATAAAAAACACGATCTTTAATTTTAAAGCAAGTTTATAAAATTGAACTTTATTTTATAAAATAGTAACGTAATCAGTTTTAAAGTATAAATTTTATATATCATATAATGCTAAACAACGCTACATTACACATTAAAATTATAATTAGAATTGTTGTTAATACTTTGAGTATATTTAATTATTGGCTTCTAAAGGACACGGAGTGCAGTTGCTTTAACCGCATAAAGAGATTAATTATTATTAGAAAATATTAACAAAATATTAATTAAATATTTTCAGAAAACCGTAAAACTTGAGAATCAAAATCAAATTTATAATTATTTTTGTTAAATAATTATTTTTGTTAAAAAAATAGAATTCTTTAAATATTCTTATATTTATATAAAAATAATGCTGTAAAATTCACGTATAAAATAAGAACAAATCTTTATTGTTATGCATAATATAATTAATATGCATTGTATATTAATGTAAAATAACGAAGATAATTAGCAAAGTTCTGCAAGTCATGTAAGTTTCATTTACTTCATGCAGCTTATATTAAGACTAAACGCCCTTTGAATTAATTAATTTGATATTTCCAAAAATGTTTGAATACAATACCAAGTATTTTTGGTAACATTTTATTCCATCCGCCTCTCCAATCATGTCCCATATCATGAGTGGCTAAGGGACTTGCTACTTTGTTTGAAGCGCCCACGTGCGAATGTTTCATATACCCACATATTATATTATGTTTATCCCCCATTAAGGGGGACTTGTAAATTGTATCTCAATGTTGTTTTCTGATTAAATTCCCGCTAATCTGAGTGGGTGAGCTTGGATAAATTGCGGTCACGGATGAAATTATTGCGCCGGCTACATATTTTTATGAACTCTCGTACGAAATTGTTGAGGTTGTCAAAATTAACAAAAACGGTATGGGTGGAGAATGCGTTTTTCATTCTAGGAATTTCGAATATTGTAGCGTTTTCCATGGAATATTGAACAAGCTGAATTTACATATAACATTTCATTGTTTCTGATGACAGTAGCTTCAAAAATATTCGCATATTTGTGATATCGTTACACCATAGGATAGGGCGGGTCTTAAAGGTTTGCGGATAAAAAGGTCTATCACCGATATCTCAAAAAACTGTAAAGTTAAAGTTAAGAATTTTTTAATAACACTATTAAAAGTGGAGGGTAAAATATGTATAAGTAGCTAGCAACATGATTTTTAAGACATTGCTATCGGAAGATAAATTGCAATGTTTAAAAA
>NW_020538896.1:0-25116 GCF_003426905.1 Ctenocephalides felis
TATTGTCGTATGTGATCCTTTTTCGGTCGCCAGTCATCATCCCTTCAAGAATGGGTCGAGTTCGTTCCGTTTCAGCAGCAGCATATCGCAGGCGTTGATTCGGTCCAGAAGGTTTTTTTTTGCGTCAAATCATGCGGCACCCAAACATCAAGCTTTTTTTGTATCCAACCTTTCTGCAGATGGTTTAAAATGGTTTGGTGACTAACTCCATCTCCTGGCGATGTCACGAGGTGCCACATGCCGGTCTAACTCGATGTATTCCATGATTTGATCGGTATTTGTCGTCACAGGTCTTCCGCCGGCTGGCTTATCCATGGTGTCGTTTTCACCGGCTCTGGATCGTCGAAACCATTCCTCCGCGCGTTCGAAGTGATATAGTACCATCCCCCAAAACACCATTAATTTCACGGAACGTTTCTCTAGAGGATCTGCCTTTAACGAAGGAAAACTTTAAAATAGCGCGAATTTCGGCGTTAGTGAACTCCATGTTTACACGTCTATAACTGTTGAACGCAATATCCAAACTAATCATGCATAGCGTCGTTTTGTAGGTTATGCCAAGACCTTTCAAAGTATTGCCAGATACGAGCTCTGTGTACAGCGCTTTGTACATAGCAACGAAATTCAAAAGACAAAAAGGCGAAAGGGAGATATTTGACAACCTTTTAAATAAATTGTATGCATAGATGATCAGTGCAGAGTCAACACATATAAGGGTTGACTATATTGCGGTTGATATTGCTGGGATATTTCAACGAAAGTGTAAGCAATATTTTATAAATGATAATAGTTTTGGAGATTAATATTGGCATAAAAACTGTAATTTTTGTCTTAAAGTCGATTATAAACGGCTTAAGCATGTGAACGGTCTTTGACGTATGCGTCAAATGTAGGACGCTCTAATATAAAATATGAAGGGAAGAAAATAAGAAAAAATTATAAAAATAGAATGGCATCAGTATGTTGCTGAGATATCAAATTAATAGTAAAAAAATAAAACTGACAAATTTTTCATTTTTTCTTACCTATAATATATTTCAAAACTTTGAACGTGTTTTTTCGCGAAACACGATTTTACAACGCGGCACGCAAAACAACTCCAACAATTTAATTTTTTTCATTCGAATTTTTTACAGTTTATTTATACTTACATTTTTAAGTGCCCATCATAGAACATCTTCCATATGCTAACTTGTTCATCAATTATTAACAAATTACTATCAGTTTTTTTCGTTGAGTTTGTTTCTGACCGTCGAAGGGAAAGGATCGATATGTTTATTGTGACAGAGCGTATGCGTTTAGTGTACTTAAAGTAAGTGACCAGTGTATGTGTGCAGGTAGAAATCTGCTAACATGTTTCCCATCGGAGGGGCCAGAGACTCAGGTAGTAATCCTATCGTTGAAGCTCTGCGTGTGCTCAACGGGATGGATGTTTTACCAGACCCAAATGTGATAATGAATTACCCAAGCGGTTCAAATATAGACCTTGAAGTGATAAAAAATATTTCAGACACAATCACTCCTTCAACTTCTACTGAATATAATCATTCTAGCGAACCAAATGAAAATAACGGCTGGACCACAGTTCGGTCAAGACAAAAGCATCATAACGACAATTTTACAAATTCTAATAACAAAACCTCTAACCAGTACTGGTTAAGTGCGACTCCAATAAATAATTACTATGACGTATTGAATACACTACCTACGGATCCAAAACCGAATATATCATCTCCAACTCTACCAATTCATAAACCACCAGAAATCTTCACCATAGTACCGACATAGACGAATTAATTAAAGAAATCGCCACACATAAACATAATGTAGTCAACTTATTCAACATTAAACATCGGGTCACAAAAGCTCCTCTCCATATCTTTTTACTCGAAATTTAACAACAAGATAATAACAAAGACATATTTAATATTGAGTATCTCAATAGAGTTAGGGTGGTTATAGAGTCTAAAATACCAACAAAAGAGGTTGTCCAATGCTCCAGATGCGAACAATATGGCCACACAAAATATTACTGTAATCATATACCACGTTGCATTAAATGCGCCAACAAGCATCTTTCACGTGATTGCCTTTGGCGCGATCGCATAAACAAAAAAGCGGTATGCGTCAATTGTGGAGAAAAACAAAAATTGTGGAGAAAAACAAAAACAAAATTTTAATGATTTTCAGCAGTAGCGATCTTATCCATATCTTATTTGATATATAAATTATAGTTAAGTATATTTTATCAAAAATGTACAGAAAATGCAGTATATTATACATCTCCTCGTATTATGTATTTGCCTGATCCTGATAATTCCTTCCATGCCATGTTTTAGTCCCATGTTATTACATGCAGACGTATGCATCATTTGATTGCTACCATATTGATACCTTCTTTCAGATTAAAATAATCGATTATTTAATCTATTATTTAATAATTATTTAATATTTTTCACTTCTTAATTGTTTTATGTGGTTGCTATCGCAATTTCGCAAGAACCCCAACTTGATATTATTATATCATCAGTCGTTATTAGTATAGAACATCATCTTGTAGTTATTGGTGATCCATTAGGTGAATTATATATATATATATATATATATATATATATATATATAAATTGAATTTATAACTGCCGTGGTATAATCAATAACAGTGCTCTTTCTTTAATTCAATAGTCCATTATCTTTTCTTAAAAAACGTAATAATTTTCCATTATATTTATAACCCCACTATCGCCATAATCTATTGTTTATTTTCTGTTAATATTGCCAAATTTGTTAGCATACAACAATTAAAATTTCGGCACAATTGTTATACACATTTTAACAAATTTACATATACAAAGACCACACATACTGATTTCAAAAAAAATCAGTATTCAAGAAAACTACCAACACTTTACCATTACAATACCTAATTTTTGGCAAACTGTACTCGAACTGATTTACCAATGCACACATTTTATGGATTTATTTTTGCTCAACAAAAAACTCTTGAACAAATAAAATTATATATGTTCACATAATGAAACATGTTAGTAAGTAACATAAGATTTATAAATTAATACAAAAAATTTAACTCTTCAACGATTTTTCAACATAACACGGGATATGCTTTTTGTTGTATATGCTATGATAACTCTACCAATATACAATATTATTTAAATTTAATAATATATTTTAAAGGCAGCTCTTTCAGGTTATGTTTCTATCTTATATTTTCGGGCACATGATTTGTCACCTCCTCAGAAATTGAATCTTTCCTAAACACTATTTGTAACTCGCAACAAAATTCGGGCATTATAGATTAAAAAAAAATGTACGCAGTGCAGTTTTCGAAAATAAATATTTACATTTTGCTAATAATACCAGAGCCACTCCATACCGATTATACAAAATACGTAACATCGTAGTAGCAATTGTGCATACTTTTAAAAGTTCAGTTAGACTTGGACCAAAAATTGTTATCAATGAGAGTATGGTTCCGTGAAGAGGGCGTCTAGGTTTCCGTCAATATATACCAGGCAAGCGACACAAGTTTGGCATAAAATTGAACAAATTATGTCTACTGGAAGGCTACACATAATATGTCGAAATTTATGCCGGTAAAAACAGTACAGTAATCAAAATATGTCATTCTCAAGATGTGGTAATGAAATTACGTAATGGTTTGTTATTTGAGGGGCGCACACTATTTATTGATAGTTTTTACACTAGTGTCGCTTTAGGTCAACATCTATTGGATAATACAACATTTATGTGTGGTACAGTAAAAATTACCAGAAAAAACTTGCCACGCCAGGCTAATCACAAGCAAAAACGTGGTGAATTGATAAGCTTGGAAAATCGCAACAAAATAATTTTTTTTAAATGAACAGATAAAACACCAGTATGCTTGCTGACAACTTCGAACAATCATCAATGTGAATTTATACAAGCAACTGATGGTAAAATAAAAGCCGACGCTGTAATAGTATCAATGCGGAATGTTTATAAATAAAATTATGATTAGAGAAATGTATAAACATGAAGTTTCGGATAATATGTTTTACTTATAATTTAATAAAGATTTTAAAAAAATCTTTAACGAAGAAAATATCACATATTTTGTATAATATGAATTACTCCATAAAAAATTTAAACAAATTGTGTTTTTATGCACATTTTCTGTAAATAAAGTAACGTCAAATAAAGTCAAGTTATATCACATTGACATAAAAGAAAAATGGGCAGCCAAAGTAATTCACTTATTATTATACATAAGCTATCACCTATTTCTATCTTCTAATACAAACATTTCATTGTAGCTTTCTTGGACTCTACAATAGTAGAGACACAAGAAATGTTTGAACCGTCTCACAGTGCATGTGTGAATGAAATGGACAGGCGAAGTAATTCACGTTTTACATTAAATGAGCTTACATCTGTTTGTATTATTCTAATATAACATTTAATCTAGGACGTCTAGGTTTCCGTCAATATATACCAGGCAAGCGACACAAGTTTGGCATAAAATTGTACAAATTATGTTTACCAGAAGGCTATACAGTAAAACGGTACAGTAATCAAAATATGTCATTCTCAAGATGTGGTAATGAAATTACGAAATGGTTTGTTATTTGAGGGACGACACTAGTTATTGATAACACAGACCAACAAAAAAAAGTTTTTTTTTTTGGTGCCTCAAATGTTAGAGCTGATTTTTACAGTATTTTTTTGTATCAGCTCTAGTTTTTGAGATACAAAGAAGTTGCCGAAACCAGGTCCATTCGAGGTCGTCACGGAAAAGAACTTTTCACAGTGTCAACTAATGTCCCAACTAAGGCCGAATGGGTCTTGTTAGTTTGTATGTACGAGTAGTCATATCTTATTAAAATAACATTCGGAATTGTATTACTCTTTTGTACTTTCGTTCCTTATATTAGGTGCGCAACTAAGTTCTCGCTGTTTGTCAGTATATGGCTCTATTAGTAAGGGTTGGTCGATTTTGACAAATCCAAAACGTCTTGAAGCAAGCTTAGAGTAAGTAAACATACTGCTGCGACACATAATTGATTTCGTTTTTGCATTATATACTTCTGGTTAAGTGAATATGTCCAATTTTATGCCAAACAATCGTTATTTGCGAGGAGTGTTGATTTTCGTCTTCCATTCAAAAAAAAAAACGAGAACTCAAGTGCATCGAGACCTACGGAAATGTTGCTCTGAGCGGAACAACATGCCGTAAAGGGTTTTGTCGCTTCAAAAATGGTGATTTTGATGTTGACGACCACCCTCGTGAAAGAAGGCCAAAACCTTCAAAAACGCTAAATTGAAGGCCTTGTTCGAAGAGGATTCGTGCCAAACTCAAGAAGATCTTGCTTTAGAATTAGTAGTTACCCATCAAACCATTTCCAAGCTATAGCATGCGTCGGGGATGATTTAGAAGCAAGAAACTTCGGTTTCTTGTGCGTTGAAGCCAAGAGACGTCGAGCGTCGTTTTTTCGCCTGTAAACAACTGCTCCAGCGGCGAGAAAAGAAGAGGTTCTTTATCATATCGTGACAGGTGATAAAAAATGAATACATTACAGCAATCCAAAGACGAGCAATTCGGTTTGGCCGAATATTCACTGCGAAGGTTATGCTCTATATATGGTGGGACCAGGTCGGTGTTATTTGTTATGAGCTGTTGAAATCGAGTGAAACCATCACTGGAGAACTGTATCGAACTCAATTGATGCATTTTTTTATAATAAAGTTACATTTTCATCGAAAAAACAGCGAGAACTTAGTTGCTCACCTAATATCGTAAAATATATCATATATATCGTATCTTGAAAACTAAAGCTCATAGAAAAAACCCAATGTCATTTTTGAAATCAGCGGCCCAAATATGCTTAAAAATAGCATTAAAATCGTTTGCACCATTTTCTTTGTTGACCTATAGTAATTTATACACTAGTGTCGCTTTAGGTCAACATCTATTGGATAATAGAACATTTATGTGTGGTACAGTAAAAATTACCAGCAAAAACTTACCACGCCAGGCTAACACAAGCAAAAACGTGGTGAATCGATAAGCTTGGAAAATAGCAACAAAATAAATTTTTTTAAATGAATAGATAAAACACCAGTATGCATGCCGACAACTTCGAACGATCATCAACATGAATTTATACTAGTACAAGCAACAAATAGTAAAATAAAGCCCGACGCTGTAAAAGTATCAATGCGGAATGTTTATAAATAAAATTATGATTAGAGAAATGTATAAACATGAAGTTTCGGATAATGTGTTTTCCTTATAATTTAATAAAGATTTTGAAAAAATCTTTAACGAAGAAAATATCACATATTTTGTATAATATGAATTACTCCATAAAAAATTTAAACAAAATGTGTTTTTATGCACATTTTCTTTAAATAAACTAACACCAAGTTATATCACATTGACATAAAGAATATCTTCTATATATATAAAAATAAGTCGGGTTTTCCTTCCTGACGAAATAACTCCAGAACGCATGAGTCGATTTCGACAATTTTGCATTCGTTGGAAAGGTCTCGGGCTCCGCAAGGTTTATAGCTAAGAAAATTAGTGGTGCATGGCATTGTGCCCTAATGCAAATTGCTGGAACTTCATGCACCGTAATTAAAAATTCGAGTAATAAAAATAATTAACAATTGTTTTAAATAATTTCAAATAGATTATCTTCTTCTTCTATATATATATATAAAAATAAGTCGGGGTTTCCTTCCTGATCAAATTTTTTCTTTTCAAATATAAACAAACAATATAAATATAAATATAAATATAAATATAGTTCATCTTTCTCACGAAACCATCTGGTGGCGAAACGGAGTTCGTCGGGTTTGCTAGTTCATTTATATAAATTTTAATGTCTAAAATGTAGTAGTGAATATCGGCCCATAAAATTTTACTACCAGCGAGAGTTGCTGGAAAACTATATTAAATAAAAGGGATGAAAAGCTCTTCACATTGCTGTCTATAATTCTATATGTAAAATTGTATATTTCCCACGATAGGATTTTTGTGTGCGGGGTCTTCATCACTTCCATTACTACTTCTAATGGATTTACTCGACTTCTCAGCTAAGAAATTCTCGACTTCATTATTAAGATAACGTATAAAGTTCTTCTTGGCTTCATTAGCAGTTGCACACTTCCCTTGCACTTATGTTAAGAAAATGCTTACCTCCTTTGCGTTTGTTTCAGATAGGCGCCATTTTAAAACTTTAAAAAAAAAAAATTAAACGTAATGCCTCGAATAAACTGATGTTCTTGGCTTGAGATCTAATTCCAAAAGAAAGAGTTAAAATTGCTTTTCAATTAATCAACGCCATATTTATTATTTGGTATTCCCGTAAATGTGTTTTTGCATTTGACAATCACAGTATGATGGCGGGACGTTTGAAAGCAAGTAAACAAAAGTTCGATTTTCTTCTAGAAATTGTTCTAGTTTTGGTTTATTTGAAAATAAAATATATATATTTTATTATTTGTTATTGCAAAATTAAAACAAAGGATAAATTTATAACATTATAATAAAATGTATGAAGTGAAGTTTGCGATATATACCGAAAAGTTGTTGGATGGCGTTAAGTTGTAAAAGACTTGTTAGTAAACAAAAAGTGGGGCTAAACATGGAGTGTCATGTAATAATAATAAATGTGCTTTTTTATGAAGTTCATTTTATGTTTGTTGTCACGAAGGTGTAAGGGTTGTTATTTGTTATATTGTAAGTTATTCGTCAAACTCGAAGAAAATGGCTCCGTAAGCGTATCATTAATTTATTGGTATATTGAAGTACTTCATGTTCACTGGGGCATTCCCGTGTCAAAAAAATGAACCTCATTTAGACCTATATGTACTTGTTACGTACTACTTAGGACCTATAGGCCCCTAAGCAAGTACATATTAGAACATTTCATACATTTAGAACCTTCATAACTCATTTTATGACCTTAGGTACAAAATTTCAACACATTTCGTAGTATCACAAATCGCAATACATAACCTCAAATATGATGACAGTATAGCATGGATACATATTGTGAATATGTAATAATACTTTCACAGCATAATTTATAGTGAAGCTGAAATTTTGCATATCAATAATTTAAATATGATATATATATATATATATATATATATATATGTTAAAGAAGTTAGTTTTGATGTTGAGAAATATGAGTAAGTTCTTCAAGGGCATACATCAAATAAAAGGCAAAGATTTAGAAGTTAATCTTTAATTTTTCAAACGTTTCAACATAGTATTTTATGTCATCATCAGTGGATCTACAGAATGAATATTGAAAAATTAATATAAACTAGGAAAAAATGACAGAAATTGGAAAAAGAACTATAGATATAAGTAATATAATTATAACAATAACAATTATACTTAACAGATAGGACGTAAACCTACCCTTACGCGGTCCGATCCCGAACTTTGATTCTTAGCCTCTCACTCATACTTCGAAACACTGATTGTAAAAAACCCGCCAACTATTCCCTCAAACGGTCTCTTCAAATAATTTTTAAACACATGTTATTACAGCCTCGGGCTCGGTCACATAAACTACGTTCTCTGTGCAAAATATATTATGTATTTCAAAAATATTTTGCTATGCTCTGTTCAACAAAATAATAAAAAAAACAAGTTAGTGTATATATGATAGTGCAAAATTATGTGCCTTGCGCTAGCTACTGATGTAAGACCATATTTATGTAAGTTAGCTTCGTTGTCTATATATGTGTATGTGTCTGTATTACATATGTATGTATATATATATATATATATATATATATATATATGTGTGTGTGTATGTATGTATATATGTATATATGTATGTATATATGTATATATGTATGTATATATGTGTATATATATACATATGTACATGTCCGTATGTATATGTTTATATATACATATTATTCGTATGTATATATGTATATGTGTACGTGTTTGTACATGTATATCATATATACATGTTTGTTTGTGTGTATATTTATGTATATATATATTATGCTTTTGTATGTTTGTATATATTTCTTTTTACTTTTCATTTCTCTTGTTTATCTATCTGTTAAGTATAATTGTTATTGTTATAATTATATTACTTATAACTATAGTTTTTTTTTTCAATTTCTGTCATTTTTTCCTAGTTTATATTAATTTTTCAATATTCATTCTGTAGATCCACTGATGATGACATAAAATAAAAATAAAATTAAAAATTAACTTCTAAATCTTTGCCTTTTATTTGATGTATGCCCTTGAAGAACTTACTCATATATATATATATATATATATATATATATACACGTATATATAATATAATATATATTATATATAAAATATAATAAAAGAAAAATCGCAAAAGCTTTTACATATATTAATAATAATAAAATATAATAAAATAAAACATTTTGAAATAATGAAATTTAATAAGTATTTACATTTGAATTATTTTTTAGCACATTCATAATCGATTATATTGAATATTTATTTTTTACTCTAATTCATATTCATTTATTGGTAAACCTACATAAATGTTTCTGCCAATTTTTATACATATACAAACATATAGCATTGAACTTATAGGAATTGCTATGAAGCTTTTTTTTTGTACATGTTTTTATGAATGAATAATTATAATTGTCATATTTATGACCTCTGCCATGAAAACTGTCTTCGATATTAGACTCTTCAACAATAGCGAAGTGTTTAAAATTTATTTCTATAAAATAATGTACAAATCCAATATTATACTTGTCATTGAATTTGTAATAAATTGCACTGAAATATGTTTTCATGTCACTCTTGTATGTTTCAGCAACATACAATTTGTCGTTCTTCAAAACTCAGATAATATTGAAGAGGCTTATCGCTTTCGAAATTAATATCAGAGCTTCGAAGAGCCATTTCTATATTGTTTGGCAACTCTTTAAATGTTTTATATGCTCCAACGCTATATGTATGATCAAATATTTTTTCTATTATCTTCACCTGTTTCTTTTTTCTTAAACAAAACTGTTTAACCTCCATATTATTTATACATTCAATTATTTTCTCCTTTTTTATATAAAATTCTTGAGATTTGCTTACTTGTGAATCAACATGCCCTGTTCCGTGATTAATTTTAATATTTGACCATTTATATCTTCATATTCAAAACAAGAATATACCCATAATGGTCCAAGATTCTGAACGCAGTCTGGTAAATGTAATAATTGGTGCACATTCATAGAACGGTACATTTGACCATATAGATTTTCAAACGATTTAACAAACTTGTGTAAAAAGTCACGAGCAACATCAAGTAGGAATAAAGATATTGTGTCTGAATTCAAAATGGATATTGCAACCACTAACAACACATAATGATTGAAATATTGAGGTGCAAGAATTCCATGCAAAATAGGTAATGAGTAATGAAAAAAACACAATTTTAATTCTGATGACTTCCAGTGTACTAATTCTGTCACACTTCGTGGCATCCGATGTACAAATTTAGGTGGTTTTCAATAACATTAATTACAGCATGTAAAGAGAAAGGTTTGTTTTTATATTCAGTATTAAAAAATAGAGACAACAATTTTTTTACAATACCACCTTCAACACAATGCATTCTGTCTATGGCCATTCCCATGATAAAATCAGGCATAATAAGCGAAAGTGCTGTTGGACCTTTTACACCCATGATTGGTGCATCTCGTGAAGCATTGTCAGCAAGAGATCTGCAAGTTTCTAATGTTCTTCTCTCTATATTACCAGTGTATGGATATACATGAACATTACCGCCTGATTCTAATACAAAATTTATTCCTGGGCAAAAGCAGTATGAGCAACCATAGTACCCATTAAACTGCACAAAGTTCAAACATTCACTTCTAGCAGGCAAATCACAAGTGCCCAACAAAACAATACCCTTGACTGTTATATTAGTTTTTAGACTAGGTATGTAAATTTCAATACCATTGATGAGATTTTTTAGATCATCATAAAACACATGAAAAAAATGATTCATATTAGGTTTTTTATCTCCATACCAAAGCCCTAATAATAAAGTATTCTCCCTTTTTTGCGTTCCTCAATAGGCAACTCATTTATTGTTAAATATATAGGCCATGCACTGGTTTTTGATGATTTGAACACAGGTATGCCGTCTGTATACCAAGTAAATGAAATATTGGCTGAGCTAGCAAAAAAACCATTTTCTATGTATTTACGGTATAAAACACCATCGTGGATATCGGATATGCTATCTGTATTACTTAACCGCTTCTTATGTAAATCCTGTAGCTTTGAATAGAAGTCATTTCTTTTGTACATATCTTTCAAGTGCTCAAGGAAAGGTAGTTGAATGAAATATGGGTTCCTTTTTTGAGGACATGATGGACAAATGCTGTCAGACTTTGGCTGCACTCGACCACAGAAATAGCAATAATGATGTTAAATAAATTCGGAGTGATCCAAAGAAAAATATTTTTTAATATTATAGAGACTATTTTTAACAAACCTACTTTTCAAACAATGCATATTAATGACAGAAATTATGTCAGCTATGCACTCTTGTGTAACATTGTGCCGTAGAAAAATCATTAATATGAGGAACATGCTGTCCGATACTGTAAGTGGAGCTCCTTCATAAACAAATTCATCAGAATAGACTTCTTCCTGTTTGAGTTGATCTTCTTCAGAATCACCTTCCTCTTCAAACTCACGTTCCGTTAGTAAATTAACTCCATTCTCACTTTGTGTATTATCAAAAACATCAATTTCAATAAAAAGATTTCTATCATAACCTACAGCATTGTCACTATAAAGTATAATAGAAAAATTAATGTATGTCACAAAAATGCAATATATGTTTGACTATACAATTAAAAATTGAAATGTACGTGTGTGAGTTGAATCATTTTCAACAAAATTTGTAGAAATTCTATTACAACGAGGATCATTACGAATAGATTCAACAATTTCAATAGTATTTATCTCGTTTTGTTTATCAAAAGTTTGCCTTAGCCGTTTTTGCCTCTGCCGAGATCCAAGAGTATCAAGTGATTTTCTTGGTAACATTTTGCAGCTTAAATTATTTATGAATTAATATATATAACAACCCAAACGCTCAAATAACAAAAATTACCAGTGGAAAACTTTATATTTAACGTACTCGTTGAACACATAGAGACAGACCAATAGAGACAACTTGACTACGAAGTGAGACCGAAATATGACGAAAATGATCGAACGAAGCATTACTCATCGTTTAGCGGCCTAAGCTCTATCGTGTTTGTGTTTATTATTTCCACGTGTTTATCGTTCGCTCTTCGTTGTTCTCAAGATTTTACCCAAGATATTTTTATATATATTTTATATATAATTATAAAATATGGCAAGAATCACCATGAACGCATTAGTGTTGTGGATTGAATCGGGTACTTCGGACATCATGCCTTTGAAGTGTATATGTCCGAAAGATAGGTATGTTGGTGCCATTACAGAAATATCATGGAAGAAAACCGAAAATTATGACGCCGGTCGAGGAAAAGCGAAAGTGCTAGCTATGAGCGGTATGTATCATCAATTCTTCTCTGATAAAATGTAATTTAATTGTTTTTAAAAGAAATATTGAGTTTTAGAAGATACTGAGCACTTAAATTCGTTGACCGTAACGGTGGACGATCGCTTGGATGTTGCTCCAAACAAAGTTTTTGTTGAGGAAGTGAACCAAGATAATTCTGGTATACAAGAAAACAAGAAGAAAATACAGTTGGCGTGCATTAATAATAAAAAGAATATGGACGCAGGCTTACGAGCGGAGCCAACTATTTTTGATAATAATGTGTTTGATAATAACGAGGACATGATTTTTATTGTGGAAGAAAATCCATCTGAAGCAGTTGGGTCTCCAGCAGATGTATGCAGTGACTCAGAAATTTCTACTGAATTCTCTGAGGAGCACATCAAATCATTTGCAATGGCGTATCCAGTGAAAGGTATACTATAATATAATAATAATAATGTTCTCTAATGTAGAGTTATTCTAATGTGCTTATGCATATTCATATTCGATTAGTTACCAAGGAAGACATAAAAAAACACGAGCTTTGGGGAGCCGTACTGAAGTATGCTTATAGGCTTCAGAGCAAAAAAGATGAAGATGAGGCACACGATTATTTTAAGGTAATAAATAACATTATTATATTACTTATTATCTTACAGAGTGGATTTCAATATCTAGATAAATTAGATATATGTGATGATTAATATTTGATAGCTATCGATTCAAAAGATTTCAAGAGTATCTAAACTATTGGTTCACATAATAAATTCTCATCTCTTTCATATGTACAAGCAAATCATCTCTTTTTTCTATTAATATAGGTTTCCGAACACTTTTACACACCTGGTGATAACATGGTAAATAAATAAATAAACTTAATTTGAAATAATATCTTTTGAAAGATAGCACAATACCCAAGCTAATATCCAATATTTCAGGAGGAACTATCACCAGGGTGTGGATTTTATCTGCCAAAAACAAGAAAGTTATATATTGAGCATGTGTCGGAGAGGGCTATGGGACACGAATGGACCAGTGTAGTGCGAGAAGCTTTATTGTGTGTGTATGGCAAAGAGCTACGCCATTTCTCGGCTACTGGCTCTAGAAGCAAGCGGCCAGCCATAGACCGAAAATTATATCGAGGGATATTATTTTACTTTTGTCTACATTAAATTGATATTACTATTATCTAAAAATTTGATAAACTATAACACTTATATTAAAGAACTGCATTTCATCATGAAATGTTTCCATATTTAACAATAATAATGTTTATAGTAATAATATACAGATATGTATATGTATATGTGGATATTATTAATGTATTTATTCTTTTTTTTCTAGATTAGTGTAACAAATTAAGCAAATCTATTATTCAAAAGAAATTGCTAATTCGATATATTCACAAATGTTGTTCTAATAAGAGATTAAAAAATAAATAAAAAATAAACATGTTTTATTATTGGTATGTTTATAATTTTATATGTATATGTATATATGTATATATATATATATATATATATATATATATACACACATAATATTTCAGGATAGAAAGCAACCTTACTAAATACCTAACCTAAAATTATAAAGTATAAAGACCTTTTTAAACGGTTTAAGTTCATAAAATCGAAAACCTTACGAACTTTAGGTTACTAAATCTGCTCTAAGCATGTCCTAAATTCCCTGGGAAGGTCTTGCACTTATATGGCGTTAGGGCTTAACCCCTTAACTTAAAATGACGAGCAGAGCCCGCGTGCGATTACTAGGCCAAAAGTGAATATTACGGGCATAGCCCGCGTACGACATTCGGGCCAGAGGCAAATATTACGCATTTCGGCCGGGTATGGTAAACGCTAGTATCATAAAATATTCATTCATACGAAACCATAAAACACAAAATTATTTTTATTTTTGTGATGAACCGTACACTATGAGGGAAAATAGTCACAACGCTGCGACAGCTTGAACAACTTTGGGCCGACATTTTCGAATCTAAATTGTAAGTTAAGGGGTTAATACATAGTTTTTTTTTATCTTTTACCGCGTTTTGGGGAAGGCGCTGTAGAACATAAAAAGGTTTTAAATTTCGACACGGGATTACAAGTTAAACTGGAAGGTAGGGCTATGCAAATCACACAATACAAAACATTCATTTGTAGCCTAAAAGCATAGTTTTTTAGTCTCGTTTTGTCTCTATTTGCATTTGTTAAACTCTATTTGAAGATTTAAAAACCTGCTTATTGTTAGAGGAAACTTACATCGAATTGGTACACTCTCTTCAAATAAAGTTAAAATAAAACTAATAAAGTTAAAATAAAAAAACTATTTCAAATTCAAGTTCAAATAAAGTTAAAATAAAAGAAATATAACTAGCTGTGAATCTAAAATATATACCGATCAGCAGTTTCGTGGAAAAGTTCGATAAACATAACTTGATATATGTAACTTAAAAAATTTATGATATTATAGCATATGAAAGATGAAATTGAAATAAAAGTAGTGCACTTGCTGGTAAAGTGTTATTTATAAATCGTTCCGATATTAAAAATAAAATATTCCACTAGAGTTTGCATGGCACAAACAACAACATAAAAAGGAAATAAATCTAATATTAAAATATTACAAAAAAATGGAATGCATAAATAAAATATCGACGAAGTATTTTTGTTTATAATACATATAATAATATAAAAATAAGAACTTCACCTACTACAAAATGTGCAGCATCTTGTATGCTCAAAAATAAATCTTATGCCGCGCAAAATATGCGTATATGAAAAATATGGTGGTAAGTAGAAACATGTGAATGTATAATTATAAGACAAAATACTTTGTTTTACCTATATATACCAAAGATATAATATGTGCTCTTATATTATTATATATAATTCTTCAATTAGATCTTAGTGACAAATTACAACTTAGCACCAAATACATAAATTATGCCAATAAATCAGTGTTTCACACAGTCTACTGCTACAAAGGTTAAACTAACCTAGCATCTTGAGTTAATCGGAGGAGAGACTCAATACTTAATTTTGCAATAATCTTGATATGATATTGTGATCTAAACAATAATTTTATCTTAATTATTTTTCCAATCAGATAAGAACTTTTTCACCATATTATGGTTAGCTTAACTGTATTGTCAGTACTATCATTTTATATTGTAGTGATGTTTTTTTTAACCATATTTAACCAATGCTGGTCTCCATTTCACAGTTATTCGGGATCTGCGGTATGATAACAAATATTTGCCGAATATATAAACAAATACCATGCATTTTTTTGGAATTCACCAAAATCTCGAAGATCATTAAATACTATTCAATTTTCAATTTCAATACAAATCAAATTATGAGCAAATCAAGCATTGTATTAATATATTTTAAAATATATCCCAAAATCAAAAAATCGAATCTAAATCAACTAATTCAGAAATAGAATTTTGCACAAATTTGTTAACCTTCGTAAGCTGCAAAAAAAAAGTTTTAAAGCCAAGTTTGAGAGCATATCAATTTTGACCAAGAAGCGAATTACTTAAAATATATTTTATAATTACTGTTTTTTAAGAAAAAATTACATAAAAAAGCGTATATATTTATTTGTATAATAATAGTGTTTTGTACGTTCCATGAGCTTCTACATATATCTATATATATACTTTCACGACTAAAAATTATAAAAAAAAATTCTTCAAGGTAACATTTCTTTTAAAACTGTAATAATTTATAAATTATATTATGTAATACTTTAGGAACTGTGAATTATTAGAAAGAAAATTGAAATTAATTGAAACCATAAAAATAAAAAGCATTAAAAATAATGCATTTTTGCACCGATCAACCGTTATATTAAATGTTATTTCGATACAAAATATGCCGTAGGAGCATTTTTTTTAATTTAGTTCAGATTTTTTAAATTTAGTTTAGAGCAGATTGATGAAATGCCGACGACTTCGTTTCGTCGTAAGGAAACAAAACGAGACAAATTGACAAACAGACTTCTACAACATATTGATAAAATAGAACAGAAAAAATCTCGAGAAATGAAAATGGCAGAAATTTTCGAAAAAACTCTCGAATTGATGAATCCGAAAAAGAAATCGCAATTAGTTTAATACATCAATTGATGTGTCATGGCATTAACGATATTCTATCAGAGCATACGACGAAAATGAATTGGCTAAATCATAATTATCAATAAATTATATTTTGCATTTGAGTTGTTCTTATTTAAAATATTACTTTTTACTTATTTTATTGATATATATAATATATATAATTGCCAGAATGGAAAATCGTCCAAATGGTTTCCATCATTCACTCGGCTGTTATGGTTGAGAGCCATAATACTGATATTCTTCACACTTTGCTTGACGCAAGCAAACTTGTGAAGGAAGATTGTATACTTTACCGAACGCATCATATGCTTCAGGAAATTCTGCTTTCATATCGTGGAACTGCTGGATACGGCATGCTAGTGGTTTCTGATGTTTCAGCTTTTTTTTTAAATCATCTCTATCTTTTCCTCTTAGTTGCCTACTCCTAATAATTGGATTATTTACTGTACCATGATTAACTTTACCTTCAGGTGTTATTAAAACTTTTTAATAATTTTTTGATCAGGATCAAATTTTATGTTAACATTAAATATCATGCAATTTCCAACTTTCTTCACTTCCTTTTTATTGCGATTCTTGGGGCAATAAGTTTTTATATGAGCACTAGTTTTTTTCACACGTGTATAACGAAAGTTAAAATCGCAAGGATATACTGCAGCTTTCCTAAAACACTTCAAAAATGCTTCTTTATAAGATTTATTCATTTTAACTGTACCATCGACTATCCTCGAACTAAAAATCTAAAGAAAATTGTCGATACTCCCTCGAAGATTCGGCTGTAATACTCATAGATGCATTTTGGATATTACTATATTCTAAAGAACAGTTATTAATTCCAGAATTATTACCAGTCAATGAGCTCGAAAAAATATCCATTTTTGTTAAAAGTTCATATGGTACAAAGTAAATATTCTATAAATGAAAGATTAAAATTCTATCAGCAATAGAGATGATAAGTTAATAATAAAATATTAATCGTGTATCTTATAAATATAATATATGCCTCACCTCTAATATTGCATTTCAATAAATAACCTAAAACTATAAATTATTACCAAGTAAATATTCTAAAAATATAATACTAAAATTCAATAAGGAATAATGATGATAAGTTATTAAATAAAATATTGATCGCGTATCTTATATGTATAATTGATATGCCTCACCTCTAATATTGCTTTTCAATAAATAATCTAAAACTATAAATTATTACCAAGTAAATATTCTAAAAATATAATACTAAAATTCAATAAGGGATAATGATAAGTTATTAAATAAAATATTGATCGCGTATCTTATACGTATAACTGATATGCTGATATATAAATGATATATAACTGATAATATATAACTTATAAGTCTATAGTTTTATAGGTTCCGTACTTATGTTGACATTCTCAAAAACGGTTAGGATCGATTTTAAAAATTTAAAAGCCTAATATTAATTTATTTTTTTATTATTTACAATGAAAAAACAACCAACTCACCTCACTATATTATTCCAGCCCTAGTGAATTCCTAGTGAACGAACTCTGTCTCAATGCTCCTTCTAATTTTATCTCGATTATATGTTGATTGAACGCACTGAATTTCCAACACACTAATTACCACAAATTTACAATATGATGAATTATGAACTATTATTGGAAAATATCAACTGCGTACCGATTGACACTTATCTACGGCTTTTCAAATTACAACTGAACCACTTTTGCAAAGAGAACGCAAACAAATAACTTACTATACGTGGAATCACGCGCACTTATAGTGAATAATTTCTTATGTTATATACGAACAGGGCCGGATTTAGAAATTTGGCGCCCCGGGGCACTGACAAAAATGCCGCCCCATCCCTGAAATTTTACGGACTTGAAACTGAAATTTTTGGTACGGGAAGTTTCAGCAATTTATCTTAAGGCACGTTACCAAGCACCACTATTTACAATATGTAATGCGTAATAAATTTTCTGCAATCAAATAGTTATTTTAATTTAGATAATGTAATGCGTAATAAATTTTCTGCAATCAAATAGTTATTTTAATTTTAGAAAAATGATATATATATATATATATATATATATATATATAAACTATTTTAGGAAAAATTTAATTTTTTTTGTCAGTGCCCCAGGGCGCCAATTTTTCTAAATCCAGCCCTGTTACTGTGATTAACGCAAATCCATGATTTTCTTCGAACGACTTGATTTTTGTTCACGTTTATAATCTTTTAATATGTACCCGAACATCTATCTGCTGTATTAAATTCATAGCCTAACAATAATCGATTATAATTGTATTAATTGATCCTTTTTCAGGCCAAACTTCTGAGATTTTTCCAAGATTATCGGACAATCGCACAGCTTCTTAAACGATATGAAAATTGTCGCGTGAATAATAATATTTTTCGTAGATTGCTGTATTTTTGTTTATAAAGGAAATTAATTGGATTTAATATAATTAGGTGCAGATAGCCACAAATAGTTTTGGTTATAATAAAAATTTTCGTCCACGTTTTATAATATATAATATATTAGATATTTGTTGGAAATGATACTGATTAGTTTTATATCACGGTCTTACAACAAGTGGATTAATTTTAAAAATTCATCAAATTTTGAGAAAATGAGCGGTTTTTTTGACGTTTGTTAAAATTAAAATTAACCGATTGGCTTGGTATAGCGACCTGGTCTTAATGAACATGCTTTACGATTATAGTACTAAGAAAACTGATGGTTCAATTCACAAACTGTTCGAAAGATATTTGTTGGAAATGATACTGATTGCTTTTAAATTACTGTGATTCATGCAATCAAATGATTTTCTTCAAACGACTTGATGTTTGTGCACGTTTATAATCTCTTAATATGTACCCAAACATCTGCTGTATTAAATTCATAGCCTAACAATTACAATATTTAATGAATTGAAATGAAATGAAATTACAATAATTAATGAATATTTGCACTATATCAATGGAACATTGAAAAGATAATAATTGGAAATGATACTGATTAGTTTTATATTATAATTTTTAATCTGCGCATATTATTCATCATATTCGTTCGTGTCCGTTCGTTAGGTGTGGACGCACCACCTTCGCGTATATAAATCGGGTAAACGTCCCTTTGAGTGCATTTGCAATCAAGCGCGCTAAATGAATAGTAGAATTAGAACAGTGCTGTTGTAGCAGAGTGATAAAATGGCATCAGTTATGGAAGATATTGGTAATTTATATTTATTCTATTTCATTATATTATATATATTATATAAGGGTTGAATAATAGTTATATATAGTGTTCAATAATCGGGCATAACAACAAAAAAACATGAATTTTTTAAAAAGTCTCTTTTTTACACTGGAATAAGAAAATTGTAAGTACGTTTAGCTTTTTCTAACTTTTGTATTTTTCAATATTTTTTTTAAGAATTTATAATATTTTTTTACAAAAATTCATGATTTTTATTGATATGTATAGCGTATTATTAAAATTACATATATAATTTTATTTGAAAACTATTTCTTCGTTTCTATTATCATAGTTTTTATTTTTCTAGCATTCTTAAATAAAATGGGGAGAGCTTTGAGGAATTTCACTCTGGTGAGTGAAATACCCAAAGAAGAGGTGCTGCTAATATTAACAGACTGCCACACAGAATCACATTGGGAGGACAGTAAGTAAATTAAATCCACTTTTTATTCTTCAGGACATAATTAGAACATTTTTATTATTATAGCTCGAGTGTAAAATCAAGACCAATAAAATTAGGAGATGTGACATTGGTGACTTCAATTCTTGGTCATACGGTATTGTTGTGTGGGGTGTCGGAGCATAACCAAGGTATATATTTCTTTATATATATATATATATATATATATATATATATATATATATACAGGGCCGGTCCTGGGGTCCTTAGCGCCCGCATGCAACTTTTTTTCTAGCGCCCCCCCCTATTAATTTTCACCGGTTCAACAGTTTATCATTAAGATTATATAAATATTTACATATTTTTTAAAAATTAATTTTTAATTATTCTGGATTTAGTACACAAAAAATTAGATATAATCTAGAAGTGTATAAAATATATTGATTTTAAATTTATTTATTATTATCGATATCAATAAATAAAACAATCCCTGTTATAATTTCACATTTTAGTAATATTCTATATGTAGTAAATTGGTTAAGGATGTAAGTTCGACTACCATAGCAAAAGAATTAGTATTTTTGTTAGATTAAAGTTACAAAATTTAAGAAATGCATTTCAGAAATTATTTTGATATAAAGATATTGATATCAAAATAATAAATACTGTTTTTGAAATGCATTTCTTGAATTCTATAACTTTAATTTAACAAAAATATTAAGTGAAATAAATAAATTAATGTTTAATTATTCTGGATTTAGTGCACAAAAAATTATATATAATCTAAAAGCGTATAAAATATATTGATTTTAAATTTATTTAGAAAATCGAGGCGATTCGGGGGTTGATAATAATCAAGTATTTTGAAATTTTCAATTATTTTTAACGTATGTGCAATATAATTTAAATAATATTTAAAAAAAACTAGCATTTAATTTCCAAACATAACACTCGTATTTCATGTTGGATTTTTTAAAATTGCGTCGTAAACTTCTCCTTATTGATATCAGCTTGTTGTTTTAAAGTTAAATTTTTAACGTATTTTAGAAATATTGCTAAAAAACCAGTAAAAAAATGCAAAGAAATTACACATTTCTTGAACAATATTGAAAAAAAACTTATTATATTTGATATGTATTATTCCTGTATAGTTATTAATTATTAAATTTAGAGTATGGACACCACTAGGTATAAAACAAGCCTTAAGATTTTCGTTCCAAAGTAAATTTTGCTTCCATTTTTCATATTTGTTTCACGCATGTCTTGAACATTCAACGTTCAACAGATGCGAAACATTTGCAACAAAAGCAAAAGTTACAATTCAATTTACATGAAAGTTACATTTCAATTTACAAGTCATTTTCTAAGCACTGACTCCCCATTTTTTATAATTTGTTTATATTTTTTAACAAGTTCCGATTCAATTAAATCAACTCGCAAATTTTCGTCAATAATGCCCAATAATTAATTTAATCTTTCGCAGGTTTGCGCTTATGGGATTGAACACTAGATAATTTCTTTTTCGATTCCACGGTAACTTCAAACAAAGAAAAAATTGAATAAGTAGATTAAGCAATAAACAGAGCTGTTATTTACTAATTTGCAGAATTATTAATGGGTTAATTGTTTCTACTGATATCACATAGCAAAATAAATATGCTTTTTGTGTCTCCGTATCCCTAGTTAAGTTGAATTATTTATTATAATTTATTAAGTATTCTAGATTTAAAATAAATAATTCTAGATTTTATATAAAAAATATAAATATCATATTATAAATTTAATTTCCGAAACTCGTTTTGGCGCCCCCTAAGGCTTGCGCCCGCATATTTTGCATGCATCGCATGCAAGGCAGGGCCGGTCCTGGGGTCCTTAGCGCCCGCATGCAACTTTTTTTTTAGCGCCCCCCCCCCTATTAATTTTAACTGTTTTAACAGTTTATTATTAAAATCATATAAAAATTACATTTTTTAAAAAATTAATTTTTAATTATTCTGGATTTAGTACACAACAAATTAGCTATAATCTAAAAGCGTATAAAATATATTGATTTTAAATTTATTTAGAAAATCTAGGCCATTCGCGGGTTGATTATAATCAAATATTTTTCAATTTTCAATTATTTTTAACATTTTGAAACATTTTACTTATTTATTATGCTATTTATTCTATTGAGCAATTTTTTTTTTAATTTCAATAATTATTACAACTGCTAATTTATTAACATCAAATAATATTGATGAATAATAATATAAATTTAAATAAATAAAAGAGCAAAGGATAAAATTTACATGAAAATAATATCCGTAATATGATTTAATGTAAAATATAAGCAAATAATAATAAAAATAAGATTAATAAATAATATAAATAAAATTTCAGAATAATAAAATAATAAATAATTGAGCAAATAATGCCAAGAAAACCAAAAAAACTAGCTTTTCATTTTCAATCATAACATTCGTATTTCATGTTAGATTTTTTAAATTTTACGTTAATTTAATTTTTCATTATTTACAATATCCAAAATTGCGTCGTAAACTTCACAATTACAATTAATTTTAGAATATGGACACCATTAGGTATAAAAAAAGCCTTAACATTCTCGTTCCAAAGTAAATTTTGCTTTTATTTTTCATATTTGTTCCATTTGCATATCCTTAACCACGCATGTCTTTCAAAGTTCATCAGATGCGAAACATTTGCGATAATAACAAAAACAAAAGTATCTCGATTAGTCATTATCCCGATTATAATTTGTTTATATTTTTTAACAAGTTCTGTTTCAACTAAATCAGCTCGCAATTTTTCGTCAATAATGCCCAACAATTAATTTAATCTTTCGCAGGTTTGCGCTTATGGAATTGAACACTAGATAATTTCTTTTTCGATTCCACGGTAACTTCAAACAATAAAAAAATTGAATAAGTAGAATAAGCAATAAACAGAGCTGTTATTTACTAATTTGCAGAATTATTAATCAGATAATTGTTTCTACTGATATCACATTGCAAAATAAATATGCTTTTTGTGTCTCCGTATCCCTAGTTAAGTTAAATTGTTTATTATAATTTATCAAGTATTCTGGATTTTATATAAATAATAAAAAATATAAATAATATATTATAAATTTAGTTTCCGAAACTCGTTTTGGCGCCCCCTAATGCGTGCGCCCGCATTTTTTGCATGCATCGCATGCAAGGCAGGACCGGCCCTGGGCGTATGAGCTGCCGGCCATTGTTTCATTTTAAATTTTTAAATTATGCTTTTACAAAAGAATTAAATTAAAAATGTTAAGCAGTTTTCAAGTAATGTCTCACCTTTTGCACAATATTTGAATTAGCACAAATTTTCAAGACTGAGACTGGCCAAATCCGTTTTACCATACCTAACATAATACCAAGCGACATTTTATATATAAGAAAAAAATATGTACAAGATGTTCTTTAGGTTTAAACATTATTATAATTAGTTTTATTAATAATTAATTTCACCCTATTTTTGTAAATAAATTATTGCAGTATACTTGAAAACTTTCAAAAAATAATTCAATCAGTTTTTTATAATTACAGGGAAAATATGTAGTTTAAATAGTTTTCCAAAACTGTATAAAATGTATAAAACCATAATCACAATCCTTTTAGATATTGCGCGTCATTGTCACAGTCCTGTAACTCAAAGGTATATCGCTTCTGCAAAATCTCATTTTCAGCACATTTTTTTGGAACATATGTTTTATATTTTTACTCAATTCTTGACATCCGTAATTCATAAATTCGAAATCAAAATCCGCTCAGAATGAAGACTTAATCGTCTCAGAAACTTAATGGTTTCAGAAATTAATGATTTATTATTATTCAGTAGCCAAAACTCACACCAAAATTATGAGAATTATGATTACTAGTGTTTCCCAAAGCGTGGAAAATAGCTGAAGTGATTCTAATTTCTAAAACAGACAAAGATCCTTGCTTACTGAAGACATACCGACCTATAAGCTTACTATCAACCCTATCCAAAATATTTGAGAAACTTCTGCTTAAAAAAGTACTTACAACACTCTATGATAAATCTATAATCCCGGATCGGTTTTAGAATCGTCCTTTATTATTTTAGAATCGTCGAACAGATAAATGCAACCCTACATAAAAAGAAGTACTGCTCCGATTGTTTCCTTGACATATCCCAAGCTTTGATATAACTTGGCATGCTGGATTAATTCATAAAATAAAAGATAATTAACTGCACAATTATTTTAATATTAAAATCATATCTTACGACAGAAAATTCTATATTAGTCTAGCAAAACAAAACTCATCTCAGAAAAAATAAAACTCTGGTGTTTCAAAATTATCATCATATGATAAAATTAAAGAAAATATGATTAAATCAAAATATAATAAGAATTGACAATAAAATACAGTAAACAATATTTCTTAGTAAATCGAGTCATATTTCGTTTACTCTCAACAAGTCAACATGCCCAAGTGTTTACTTTTATGGACGAAAAATACCAAGTAATAATTGTGTCAAATACTTGGGTATGCATCTTGATCGTAGACTGACCTGGAGAGATCACATTTGCTAAAAAAAATAAAAGATATAAAAATAGAACTGCAGAAATATATTGCTATTAGGACGCAAGTCAAAATTATCCTTTGAAAAAATATTATTAATTATAAAACAGTAAAAACCTATATGGGACTTACGGTATTGAATTATGGGGATGTGCCAGCAAGTTCATATAGCATTAATGCAGCGTGCCCA
>NW_020538897.1:0-19755 GCF_003426905.1 Ctenocephalides felis
TATATACCGATCAGCAGTTTCGTGGAAAAGTTCGATAAACAAACTTGATATATGTAACTTAAAAAATTTATGATATTATAGCATATGAAAGATGAAATTGAAATAAAAGTAGTGCACTTGCTGGTAAAGTGTTATTTATAAATCGTTCCGATATTAAAAATAAAATATTCCACTAGAGTTTGCATGGCACAAACAACAACATAAAAAGGAAATAAATCTAATATTAAATATTACAAAAAATGGAATGCATAAATAAAATATCGACGAAGTATTTTTGTTTATATACATATAATAATATAAAATAAGAACTTCACCTACTACAAAATTGCAGCATCTTGTATGCTCAAAAATAAATCTTATGCCGCGCAAAATATGCGTATATGAAAAATATGGTGGTAAGTAGAAACATGTGAATGTATAATTATAAGACAAAATACTTTGTTTTACCTTATATACCAAAGATATAATATGTGCTCTTATATTATTATATATAATTCTTCAATTAGATCTTAGTGACAATTACAACTTAGCACCAAATACATAAATTATGCCAATAAATCAGTGTTTCACACAGTCTACTGCTACAAAGGTTAACTAACCTAGCATCTTGAGTTAATCGGAGGAGAGACTCAATACTTAATTTTGCAATAATCTTGATATGATATTGTGATCTAAACAATAATTTTATCTTAATTATTTTTCCAATCAGATAAAACTTTTTCACCATATTATGGTTAGCTTAACTGTATTGTCAGTACTATCATTTTATATTGTAGTGATGTTTTTTTTAACCATATTTAACCAATGCTGGTCTCCATTTCACAGTTATTCGGGATCTGCGGTATGATAACAAATATTTGCCGAATATATAAACAAATACCATGCATTTTTTTGGAATTCACCAAAATCTCGAAGATCATTAAATACTATTCAATTTTCAATTTCAATACAAATCAAATTATGAGCAAATCAAGCATTGTATTAATATATTTTAAAATATATCCCAAAATCAAAAAATCGAATCTAAATCAACTAATTCAGAAATAGAATTTTGCACAAATTTGTTAACCTTCGTAAGCTGCAAAAAAAAAGTTTTAAAGCCAAGTTTGAGAGCATATCAATTTTGACCAAGAAGCGAATTACTTAAAATATATTTTATAATTACTGTTTTTTAAGAAAAAATTACATAAAAAAGCGTATATATTTATTTGTATAATAATAGTGTTTTGTACGTTCCATGAGCTTCTACATATATCTATATATATACTTTCACGACTAAAAATTATAAAAAAAAATTCTTCAAGGTAACATTTCTTTTAAAACTGTAATAATTTATAAATTATATTATGTAATACTTTAGGAACTGTGAATTATTAGAAAGAAAATTGAAATTAATTGAAACCATAAAAATAAAAAGCATTAAAAATAATGCATTTTTGCACCGATCAACCGTTATATTAAATGTTATTTTGATACAAAATATGCCGTAGGAGCATTTTTTTTAATTTAGTTCAGATTTTTTAAATTTAGTTTAGAGCAGATTGATGAAATGCCGACGACTTCGTTTCGTCGTAAGGAAACAAAACGAGACAAATTGACAAACAGACTTCTACAACATATTGATAAAATAGAACAGAAAAAATCTCGAGAAATGAAAATGGCAGAAATTTTCGAAAAAACTCTCGAATTGATGAATCCGAAAAAGAAATCGCAATTAGTTTAATACATCAATTGATGTGTCATGGCATTAACGATATTCTATCAGAGCATACGACGAAAATGAATTGGCTAAATCATAATTATCAATAAATTATATTTTGCATTTGAGTTGTTCTTATTTAAAATATTACTTTTTACTTATTTTATTGATATATATAATATATATAATTGCCAGAATGGAAAATCGTCCAAATGGTTTCCATCATTCACTCGGCTGTTATGGTTGAGAGCCATAATACTGATATTCTTCACACTTTGCTTGACGCAAGCAAACTTGTGAAGGAAGATTGTATACTTTACCGAACGCATCATATGCTTCAGGAAATTCTGCTTTCATATCGTGGAACTGCTGGATACGGCATGCTAGTGGTTTCTGATGTTTCAGCTTTTTTTTTAAATCATCTCTATCTTTTCCTCTTAGTTGCCTACTCCTAATAATTGGATTATTTACTGTACCATGATTAACTTTACCTTCAGGTGTTATTAAAACTTTTTAATAATTTTTTGATCAGGATCAAATTTTATGTTAACATTAAATATCATGCAATTTCCAACTTTCTTCACTTCCTTTTTATTGCGATTCTTGGGGCAATAAGTTTTTATATGAGCACTAGTTTTTTTCACACGTGTATAACGAAAGTTAAAATCGCAAGGATATACTGCAGCTTTCCTAAAACACTTCAAAAATGCTTCTTTATAAGATTTATTCATTTTAACTGTACCATCGACTATCCTCGAACTAAAAATCTAAAGAAAATTGTCGATACTCCCTCGAAGATTCGGCTGTAATACTCATAGATGCATTTTGGATATTACTATATTCTAAAGAACAGTTATTAATTCCAGAATTATTACCAGTCAATGAGCTCGAAAAAATATCCATTTTTGTTAAAAGTTCATATGGTACAAAGTAAATATTCTATAAATGAAAGATTAAAATTCTATCAGCAATAGAGATGATAAGTTAATAATAAAATATTAATCGTGTATCTTATAAATATAATATATGCCTCACCTCTAATATTGCATTTCAATAAATAACCTAAAACTATAAATTATTACCAAGTAAATATTCTAAAAATATAATACTAAAATTCAATAAGGAATAATGATGATAAGTTATTAAATAAAATATTGATCGCGTATCTTATATGTATAATTGATATGCCTCACCTCTAATATTGCTTTTCAATAAATAATCTAAAACTATAAATTATTACCAAGTAAATATTCTAAAAATATAATACTAAAATTCAATAAGGGATAATGATAAGTTATTAAATAAAATATTGATCGCGTATCTTATACGTATAACTGATATGCTGATATATAAATGATATATAACTGATAATATATAACTTATAAGTCTATAGTTTTATAGGTTCCGTACTTATGTTGACATTCTCAAAAACGGTTAGGATCGATTTTAAAAATTTAAAAGCCTAATATTAATTTATTTTTTTATTATTTACAATGAAAAAACAACCAACTCACCTCACTATATTATTCCAGCCCTAGTGAATTCCTAGTGAACGAACTCTGTCTCAATGCTCCTTCTAATTTTATCTCGATTATATGTTGATTGAACGCACTGAATTTCCAACACACTAATTACCACAAATTTACAATATGATGAATTATGAACTATTATTGGAAAATATCAACTGCGTACCGATTGACACTTATCTACGGCTTTTCAAATTACAACTGAACCACTTTTGCAAAGAGAACGCAAACAAATAACTTACTATACGTGGAATCACGCGCACTTATAGTGAATAATTTCTTATGTTATATACGAACAGGGCCGGATTTAGAAATTTGGCGCCCCGGGGCACTGACAAAAATGCCGCCCCATCCCTGAAATTTTACGGACTTGAAACTGAAATTTTTGGTACGGGAAGTTTCAGCAATTTATCTTAAGGCACGTTACCAAGCACCACTATTTACAATATGTAATGCGTAATAAATTTTCTGCAATCAAATAGTTATTTTAATTTAGATAATGTAATGCGTAATAAATTTTCTGCAATCAAATAGTTATTTTAATTTTAGAAAAATGATATATATATATATATATATATATATATATATAAACTATTTTAGGAAAAATTTAATTTTTTTTGTCAGTGCCCCAGGGCGCCAATTTTTCTAAATCCAGCCCTGTTACTGTGATTAACGCAAATCCATGATTTTCTTCGAACGACTTGATTTTTGTTCACGTTTATAATCTTTTAATATGTACCCGAACATCTATCTGCTGTATTAAATTCATAGCCTAACAATAATCGATTATAATTGTATTAATTGATCCTTTTTCAGGCCAAACTTCTGAGATTTTTCCAAGATTATCGGACAATCGCACAGCTTCTTAAACGATATGAAAATTGTCGCGTGAATAATAATATTTTTCGTAGATTGCTGTATTTTTGTTTATAAAGGAAATTAATTGGATTTAATATAATTAGGTGCAGATAGCCACAAATAGTTTTGGTTATAATAAAAATTTTCGTCCACGTTTTATAATATATAATATATTAGATATTTGTTGGAAATGATACTGATTAGTTTTATATCACGGTCTTACAACAAGTGGATTAATTTTAAAAATTCATCAAATTTTGAGAAAATGAGCGGTTTTTTTGACGTTTGTTAAAATTAAAATTAACCGATTGGCTTGGTATAGCGACCTGGTCTTAATGAACATGCTTTACGATTATAGTACTAAGAAAACTGATGGTTCAATTCACAAACTGTTCGAAAGATATTTGTTGGAAATGATACTGATTGCTTTTAAATTACTGTGATTCATGCAATCAAATGATTTTCTTCAAACGACTTGATGTTTGTGCACGTTTATAATCTCTTAATATGTACCCAAACATCTGCTGTATTAAATTCATAGCCTAACAATTACAATATTTAATGAATTGAAATGAAATGAAATTACAATAATTAATGAATATTTGCACTATATCAATGGAACATTGAAAAGATAATAATTGGAAATGATACTGATTAGTTTTATATTATAATTTTCAATCTGCGCATATTATTCATCATATTCGTTCGTGTCCGTTCGTTAGGTGTGGACGCACCACCTTCGCGTATATAAATCGGGTAAACGTCCCTTTGAGTGCATTTGCAATCAAGCGCGCTAAATGAATAGTAGAATTAGAACAGTGCTGTTGTAGCAGAGTGATAAAATGGCATCAGTTATGGAAGATATTGGTAATTTATATTTATTCTATTTCATTATATTATATATATTATATAAGGGTTGAATAATAGTTATATATAGTGTTCAATAATCGGGCATAACAACAAAAAAACATGAATTTTTTAAAAAGTCTCTTTTTTACACTGGAATAAGAAAATTGTAAGTACGTTTAGCTTTTTCTAACTTTTGTATTTTTCAATATTTTTTTTAAGAATTTATAATATTTTTTACAAAAATTCATGATTTTTATTGATATGTATAGCGTATTATTAAAATTACATATATAATTTTATTTGAAAACTATTTCTTCGTTTCTATTATCATAGTTTTTATTTTTCTAGCATTCTTAAATAAAATGGGGAGAGCTTTGAGGAATTTCACTCTGGTGAGTGAAATACCCAAAGAAGAGGTGCTGCTAATATTAACAGACTGCCACACAGAATCACATTGGGAGGACAGTAAGTAAATTAAATCCACTTTTTATTCTTCAGGACATAATTAGAACATTTTTATTATTATAGCTCGAGTGTAAAATCAAGACCAATAAAATTAGGAGATGTGACATTGGTGACTTCAATTCTTGGTCATACGGTATTGTTGTGTGGGGTGTCGGAGCATAACCAAGGTATATATTTCTTTATATATATATATATATATATATATATATATATATACAGGGCCGGTCCTGGGGTCCTTAGCGCCCGCATGCAACTTTTTTTCTAGCGCCCCCCCCTATTAATTTTCACCGGTTCAACAGTTTATCATTAAGATTATATAAATATTTACATATTTTTTAAAAATTAATTTTTAATTATTCTGGATTTAGTACACAAAAAATTAGATATAATCTAGAAGTGTATAAAATATATTGATTTTAAATTTATTTATTATTATCGATATCAATAAATAAAACAATCCCTGTTATAATTTCACATTTTAGTAATATTCTATATGTAGTAAATTGGTTAAGGATGTAAGTTCGACTACCATAGCAAAAGAATTAGTATTTTTGTTAGATTAAAGTTACAAAATTTAAGAAATGCATTTCAGAAATTATTTTGATATAAAGATATTGATATCAAAATAATAAATACTGTTTTTGAAATGCATTTCTTGAATTCTATAACTTTAATTTAACAAAAATATTAAGTGAAATAAATAAATTAATGTTTAATTATTCTGGATTTAGTGCACAAAAAATTATATATAATCTAAAAGCGTATAAAATATATTGATTTTAAATTTATTTAGAAAATCGAGGCGATTCGGGGGTTGATAATAATCAAGTATTTTGAAATTTTCAATTATTTTTAACGTATGTGCAATATAATTTAAATAATATTTAAAAAAAACTAGCATTTAATTTCCAAACATAACACTCGTATTTCATGTTGGATTTTTTAAAATTGCGTCGTAAACTTCTCCTTATTGATATCAGCTTGTTGTTTTAAAGTTAAATTTTTAACGTATTTTAGAAATATTGCTAAAAAACCAGTAAAAAAATGCAAAGAAATTACACATTTCTTGAACAATATTGAAAAAAAACTTATTATATTTGATATGTATTATTCCTGTATAGTTATTAATTATTAAATTTAGAGTATGGACACCACTAGGTATAAAACAAGCCTTAAGATTTTCGTTCCAAAGTAAATTTTGCTTCCATTTTTCATATTTGTTTCACGCATGTCTTGAACATTCAACGTTCAACAGATGCGAAACATTTGCAACAAAAGCAAAAGTTACAATTCAATTTACATGAAAGTTACATTTCAATTTACAAGTCATTTTCTAAGCACTGACTCCCCATTTTTTATAATTTGTTTATATTTTTTAACAAGTTCCGATTCAATTAAATCAACTCGCAAATTTTCGTCAATAATGCCCAATAATTAATTTAATCTTTCGCAGGTTTGCGCTTATGGGATTGAACACTAGATAATTTCTTTTTCGATTCCACGGTAACTTCAAACAAAGAAAAAATTGAATAAGTAGATTAAGCAATAAACAGAGCTGTTATTTACTAATTTGCAGAATTATTAATGGGTTAATTGTTTCTACTGATATCACATAGCAAAATAAATATGCTTTTTGTGTCTCCGTATCCCTAGTTAAGTTGAATTATTTATTATAATTTATTAAGTATTCTAGATTTAAAATAAATAATTCTAGATTTTATATAAAAAATATAAATATCATATTATAAATTTAATTTCCGAAACTCGTTTTGGCGCCCCCTAAGGCTTGCGCCCGCATATTTTGCATGCATCGCATGCAAGGCAGGGCCGGTCCTGGGGTCCTTAGCGCCCGCATGCAACTTTTTTTTTAGCGCCCCCCCCCCTATTAATTTTAACTGTTTTAACAGTTTATTATTAAAATCATATAAAAATTACATTTTTTAAAAATTAATTTTTAATTATTCTGGATTTAGTACACAACAAATTAGCTATAATCTAAAAGCGTATAAAATATATTGATTTTAAATTTATTTAGAAAATCTAGGCCATTCGCGGGTTGATTATAATCAAATATTTTTCAATTTTCAATTATTTTTAACATTTTGAAACATTTTACTTATTTATTATGCTATTTATTCTATTGAGCAATTTTTTTTTTAATTTCAATAATTATTACAACTGCTAATTTATTAACATCAAATAATATTGATGAATAATAATATAAATTTAAATAAATAAAAGAGCAAAGGATAAAATTTACATGAAAATAATATCCGTAATATGATTTAATGTAAAATATAAGCAAATAATAATAAAAATAAGATTAATAAATAATATAAATAAAATTTCAGAATAATAAAATAATAAATAATTGAGCAAATAATGCCAAGAAAACCAAAAAAACTAGCTTTTCATTTTCAATCATAACATTCGTATTTCATGTTAGATTTTTTAAATTTTACGTTAATTTAATTTTTCATTATTTACAATATCCAAAATTGCGTCGTAAACTTCACAATTACAATTAATTTTAGAATATGGACACCATTAGGTATAAAAAAAGCCTTAACATTCTCGTTCCAAAGTAAATTTTGCTTTTATTTTTCATATTTGTTCCATTTGCATATCCTTAACCACGCATGTCTTTCAAAGTTCATCAGATGCGAAACATTTGCGATAATAACAAAAACAAAAGTATCTCGATTAGTCATTATCCCGATTATAATTTGTTTATATTTTTTAACAAGTTCTGTTTCAACTAAATCAGCTCGCAATTTTTCGTCAATAATGCCCAACAATTAATTTAATCTTTCGCAGGTTTGCGCTTATGGAATTGAACACTAGATAATTTCTTTTTCGATTCCACGGTAACTTCAAACAATAAAAAAATTGAATAAGTAGAATAAGCAATAAACAGAGCTGTTATTTACTAATTTGCAGAATTATTAATCAGATAATTGTTTCTACTGATATCACATTGCAAAATAAATATGCTTTTTGTGTCTCCGTATCCCTAGTTAAGTTAAATTGTTTATTATAATTTATCAAGTATTCTGGATTTTATATAAATAATAAAAAATATAAATAATATATTATAAATTTAGTTTCCGAAACTCGTTTTGGCGCCCCCTAATGCGTGCGCCCGCATTTTTTGCATGCATCGCATGCAAGGCAGGACCGGCCCTGGGCGTATGAGCTGCCGGCCATTGTTTCATTTTAAATTTTTAAATTATGCTTTTACAAAAGAATTAAATTAAAAATGTTAAGCAGTTTTCAAGTAATGTCTCACCTTTTGCACAATATTTGAATTAGCACAAATTTTTCAAGACTGAGACTGGCCAAATCCGTTTTACCATACCTAACATAATACCAAGCGACATTTTTATATATAAGAAAAAAATATGTACAAGATGTTCTTTAGGTTTAAACATTATTATAATTAGTTTATTAATAATTAATTTCACCCTATTTTTGTAAATAAATTATTGCAGTATACTTGAAAACTTTCAAAAAATAATTCAATCAGTTTTTTATAATTACAGGGAAAATATGTAGTTTTAAATAGTTTTCCAAAACTGTATAAAATGTAGAAAACCATAATCACAATCCTTTTAGATATTGCGCGTCATTGTCACAGTCCTGTAACTCAAAGGTATATCGCTTCTGCAAAATCTCATTTTCAGCACATTTTTTTGGAACATATGTTTTATATTTTTACTCAATTCTTGACATCCGTAATTCATAAATTCGAAATCAAAATCCGGCTCAGAATGAAGACTTAATCGTCTCAGAAACTTAATGGTTTCAGAAATTAATGATTTATTATTATTCAGTAGCCAAAACTCACACCAAAATTATGAGAATTATGATTACTAGTGTTTCCCAAAGCGTGGAAAATAGCTGAAGTGATTCTAATTTCTAAAACAGACAAAGATCCTTGCTTACTGAAGACATACCGACCTATAAGCTTACTATCAACCCTATCCAAAATATTTGAGAAACTTCTGCTTAAAAAAGTACTTACAACACTCTATGATAAATCTATAATCCCGGATCGGTTTTAGAATCGTCCTTTATTATTTTAGAATCGTCGAACAGATAAATGCAACCCTACATAAAAAGAAGTACTGCTCAGATTGTTTCCTTGACATATCCCAAGCCTTTGATATAACTTGGCATGCTGGATTAATTCATAAATTAAAGAATAATTTAACTGCACAATTATTCTTAATATTAAAATCATATCTTACGACAGAAAATTCTATATTAGTCTAGCAAAACAAAACTCATCTCTCAGAAATAATAACTCTGGTGTTTCAAAATTATCATCATATGATAAAATTAAAGAAAATATGATTAAATCAAAATATAATAAGAATTGACAATAAAATACAGTAAACAATATTTTCTTAGTAAATCGAGTCATATTTCGTTTACTCTCAACAAGTCAACATGCCCAAGTGTTTACTTTTATGGACGAAAAATACCAAGTAATAATTGTGTCAAATACTTGGGTATGCATCTTGATCGTAGACTGACCTGGAGAGATCACATTTGCTCAAAAGTAAAAGCGATAAAAATTAGAACTGCAGAAATATATTGGCTATTAGGACGCAAGTCAAAATTATCCTTTGAAAATAAATTATTAATTTATAAAACAGTGATAAAACCTATATGGACTTACGGTATTGAATTATGGGGATGTGCCAGCAAGTCTCATATAGCATTAATGCAGCGTGCCCAATCAAAAATACTCAGACAGATAGTTGATGCCCCGTGGTTCGTCAGTAACAAGACCATACATGACGATCTGAATATTTTATATATCGAGGAAGTAATAAGAAACTTCAGTGTCCACCACTTTCAAAAACTAGAAGCCCATCCAAATAAAATAGTTGCACAACTGCTTGAGATGCCACATTCCAGGAGGCTCAAGCGTAAATCACCAATGGATAATATCCTAATCTAGCAAATTGTTTAATGGAACAATTTCTATATTTTTTAGAGTAATCATCGAAATATGTTAGTTAAGTTAATTTATTTATTTTTATTTTTTTTGTAGTATTATTATATTATTTTATTATTTACTATTATTATATATTACTATTATTATTAGTTACTATTTTTATGTTATTATTTTATTTATTCTTATTTAGTTTATTCTTTTTAGTTTATATATATATATATATAAGCAATGCAGCTCATAGAATATAAGTACTGTTCTGATTGCTGTAAAATAATAAATGAATAAAAAAAAAAAATATTTTCTTACACTGCTTAGTAGCATATCTATTCATCACTGACGCTGAGAGAATATAACTGAAGCATCGTGTACTTTCATTTTTCTTATCTTTCAGGACAAACATTATGTGCACGGAACTTATACCACATACGGATGTTAGGTGATTCACAATCAATTTATCAGTTTTAGTTTCATAAAAGATTTATCAATGTAGGCGCTGATCAAAATTGTTGCCAATGACTTCGAAACAGTGCTCTTTGAGAGTAGGGACGAAAAGGATCTCGAATATTTATAGCATGATAGATTCCGTTTATATAATATAATATAATGATATTCTAAAAGTCTTTTCATCAAGGTTGCAACTTCTACCTTCTGGCAGCTTTGGCTGATTATTTAATTGACATTTTATTAAAGTTGCAGATATTGTTTTTACCACATCTTCTATAATATAGATGCTATAGAATGATATGGCATGATATAGAATATGTGGATAAACTTTGCTCTGGCAATTTTGTTTATATCACTACTCTTTAGGCATATCTCATCATTGTCATGATTACATCATGCAATTTCTTTGCTTGTCGAGTAAGATGATGCCTACGATGCTTTAGCACCTACCAATTTTTAAAAAATTTTCCTTTGTGACCGAAGATCGAGATGATTTTAGTGTTTGTCTGAAACCGCCTGAAAGTATCAACAGAGTCCCGCCAAATAGTTGTCCTTGTTTTTAATATCTTTCAGAAGCCTGTTCAATGTTCAACGAATTGAATGTTTGTGTGCCATAGTATCCCAGATGTCACTGTTTTATGTCACAAACTGCGTCAAGGTTAATTTGAATATTTAGTATCCAATGATGCAATGACTGACTGACTGTTTTCGTTAAATCGATGCACCGTGTACGATGAATCTATGTGATTATCTCGCAATAAATGTGCTCAAGCTGATGGTCTTAATATTGTGGAAACTCAAAAGCGCAAATTGAAATTCGTAAAATTCTGATTTTTACAAAACTAACATTAGTCACTTCAAAACTCGAGCTGCCTTGTTCAACGTCTAATGAAACAGCTCAACCCAAACAACCCAACATATTTATTTTCTTTCAGTGTGCAAGATGATACAGATTAAAAAAAAACAGTTAATATCAAAAATTATTATAAATCTTATGTCAGCCTGAGAAATTTCCGCCTTTGCATAAAAATGCGAAAAAAATTATGTCAAATTCTTTTTTGGAAGTACGTATGTGTGCGAACAGTTACATTACAATAATTACATTAATTAAAATGAAAATATCCACAAAAGAAGAGTTGCTAGAAAACTACATAACACTCTAAATGTTCACTCTCCTATTTCATAATAGTAATTTTGTAGTCATTTTCATATATATACCACATAGTGATGCATTCAATATTAGGTAGTTATTTTTTATACTACTAAATTGCTAGAAATATTTCTCGTGGCTAAACTTCGCCGAGCCATCTAGTATATATATAATAGTAAGGCCTGTCATAAAATTTCAAAATTTAAATTGGCATCGGTTGAAAATAACAAATGTATTAAGAAAGGAAGTAAGAATAAATACACAAAAAAACATTGAGGCAGAAGATACACGCAAGACTGAAATATGGTGAAAACTTTGCTCATCTGCCAGAAATATTAAATACAAGTGCTCGTCTTTTGACTTAAACGCAAAAAACGGCGCTGGATGTATCCTAAAAATGTGCTTTTTAGAGATACTGAGGGACTATATAAAATACGAAATCTCATCTGGAATAAACTTATATTTGCAATAGATGGCCAGTTACGATCCTCCACAGTAGCTAAACTAAGAAACAACTTTAGATTTATAGATCGAAAAAGAGAGGCATACAAAGCATGTTGGAAAAATAGATTGATTAATTAATAGATAGACCAATTAATTAATTAAAATTAAAAACTCATGCTACTGAAGTTCCTTTCACATGTCATATATGCGATGAAAACTTTGTGCAGAAAATCACATTTATAGAACGTCAGAAAGTTACATTAATCAAGCTTAGAAATAAATATTCAAATGAACATCCCTATGAATGTAATTTGTGCAATAAGGTATTCAAAACAAATTACAATCATAAACAACATCTAAAGACCTTTTCATTGTGTTATATGCGATAAAAATTTCAGACAAAAAATCACTTTAAGGAAACATGAGAAAATTCACACAGATGAACGCTCTGATAGATGCAATTTTTATAACCCTTTGAAACATGTAGCTCTCAGACTTAAATATTTCAGTGTACATTCTGATGAAACAAATGTGAGCACCACAAATTTGATTGACAATTCAGAACGCTAGTCCTCATCGAGATACATCGAATGGTTTTTAAATTTTTGAAATCGGGCAAGCCGTTTTTGAGATAACATCGATTAATGGCAAAAAAACTGTTCACACACACACATACTTTTTCCAAATGTTGGTCTCATCGATTCAGAATGGCTTGGAACGTCGAGAAAACATAAAATTGACGAATCGGATTTTTTTATGTAAACATAAACATAAACTTCTTGAAATAAATAATTATTTCGTATGCATATTTTTACACAATATTGCATATAAATATGTAGTCTGACAATATCAGTTGAGTATTTATAAAATGAAATTGTTGAAAAAAATTAAGGGGGGCGCAACATTTTTTTTATTAAAGCTGGGGAGAGAAGCGTTGTGCGAAAAAATTAGGAAACCACTCGGGTCCCAGCGTGTACGCTCTGGGCGCGCCTCTTCTCGCAATGAGAGTGAGACGCCCCGGGATTGCGAGCACGCATCCGTAGATGCTTAAATCTATCCTTCTTCAACTATATACTCAATGAATTTAAATTTTGGCGCCATTAGATATATTTCTAATGTCGTCCAACCTGAACGAAGTAGAAGTGTCATGGTTCAAGAAGAAATTTGTTCATTTTGGAATCGTAATTTGCGGATAATACATAATTCCAAAAAGGTAAGTGTTAGTATTATACCATATTAGAAAAAAACTAATTAATGAATTTTAGAGCATATTTATTATCCATTCATAGGACTTGGGCACCCTACATGTGAAACATCCCTAAATGTGAAATTTGTAGTAAAATATTTACTACAAAATTAAATTTAAATCGACATAATGTGATTCACAGTGACGAATTACCATTTAAATGTGATGTATGTCATAAAACATTTTCGCAAAAAATTATATTACAGAAACACCAAAAGGTGCATTGTACACGACGTACATTTGAATGTAAAATTTGCAATAAAAAATTACAACAAACGTTAAGTTAATTAGACATAAAGTGATTAATATATAACTATTTACATTTTTATTACAAATTTTGAAGTTATGTTAAGAAACTATAATTCAAAATATTTTGTTTTATTTATTTGTTGATGATTATATTTATTGCTGATATTTAGAATATAAAAACCTCAAATACTCTATTTAAATACGTATAAACAAATATAATCCTAAATATATAAATAATTACATTCGCATTCTAGAAAATCCTAGATTCCATAATTCTTTTAATACGGCAAAAAAATTTCATTAAAAAATATAGTTCTCTTCTTTCTAAAAAAGTAAACGATTCCGAATTGAATATAAACCCTGACTTCATCAATAAATGGGTGAAAAACATTTCGGATTTAGACATCCCATCTAATGTTCTAAACATTTTAGCGCTAGGTCCAAAATTCTCCATTCCACAACAAATAGCTCCTTAATATTTAGTCTAAGTAATATGAAGGATATCAATAAAAAAACGTATAAAAACTATTTTTTGCAACCAATTGAATTCGTTTTTCAAATTTGACTTTTCAAACATTCAGCAACATAGGGTTTTACTTAAAGACATTCACATTTGCAAAACATTCATCAAACAACACCCAGAAATTGTGGTTACCAGGGCAGATAAGGGACACATTACGGTCGCTATGAACAAAGTTGACTATATTTCTAAATCCATGTCTCTCATATCTGATGTAAATATTTACTAGCCTATAAATTCAGATCCTACCGATCTTATAAATCGAAATACTTTAAAATTCATTGATTCACTCATCGAAAGCAAGCAAATTCCCAAACCTCTCTCTACAATTAAAAACCTTTAATCCTATTGCCCCAAAACTTTATTGTCTCCCCAAAATTCATAAAGACGGTTTTCCTCTTCGACCAATAGTCGCTGACTTAAATTCCACTCTATGCAAATTATCCAAATTCATTAGTTCAATTTTATCTAATGTCACTCATAATTCTCCCTATTTTGTTAAAAATTCCATTGAACTCATTCCCCAACTTAACACCCTCATTGTACCGTCTGATTTTTCCTTCGTAAGTTTAGATGTGGTTTCCCCTTTTTACTAACATTTCACCTGATCTTATCCTCTTGGCTATAGACCATAAACGGGTTGATATTAGCAAATACACAGATTTCAATTTTTCTTGGTAAATGTATCAAATTCATTATTTCCAATACCTATTTTTCATTCAACAATTCCTTCTTTAAACAAAAATTTGGCACTTCTTTAGCGTGATGCTTATCATTTACTGTATAATTAGTAACTTTTTATTCATTGTTAAGAAATGGAGAAAGAATCGAACAAAGACTGACAAGTCATTAGAGCACTTATCAATGATGTTTGAAAATTTATTGCTTGATCTTCAAGAAATTAAGAAAAATCAGGCAGAAATGTTTGCATTTACAGCTTCTCACAAAGAAGCAAAACGTGATATTGTCATGCCTAAGTTCAGAACATTCGTTTTTGCTTTGGAAAATATAGCTGATGTAATGAAGATGGAAACGATTTTAACAGAGGAGGGTTTCGGTTTTATATTTTGGTTTTATAGCAATTTGTTTTATAGCATACAACTGTTAGTACATTAGAGGCAGAAGGAAAACATCTGAAAGTACACAAACTAGTATTATCTGCTTCAAACCGACTGGATGATTTTTTAAACTAAAACATCTGGTGTAACCGTCGCCGTAAAATTATAAAATATCATTTCATATAACGGTCAGGAGGAATTTTGTTAATCCCGTAAATAGGGAACGATTCTGCCGAGGTTCGACGGCTCATATAATTAGGTTATAAATAAAACAAGTCAATAAAATGTATTCCGTCGGGCCTGAAATTGGGATAAATTTTTAGTCTAGTATTAACAGTCAAAGAAGAAGGACATATTTGTAAAATAGAATTAAATAAATTCAATATGAAGATAACAGGACTTTCATTTTCTAAAACAATCATCGTGGAGATTTCACATTTCGTCGATTATGAAATTTACAGTCTACTATCGAAGCATCAACCAGTCGACGCATTGTAAATCGCTCCATTTGGTCCTTCGAGCCGGATTTTTAAAGTTGATTTTAATCAACGTTTTGAGCCACGCATTTAAGCTTTGGACAAACCAGTTATTAAGACAAATGCTTATTAGTCTATCTAATAAATGTACCTGTAATAACTGAGATTAAATTGAAGGTGATTGTGAAAGTGAAACTGTAAAAGTATTCAAAGCATATCTTACAAATATACCTAATAATATTAAAATTGTTGTGCGCAGTGAATTAAGCATTGACAAAGTTATCGTTGTTGTGTAATTTACGGTGAAATTAAGGGACGCTTTTGCTGCTTTTGCTCGAAACCAATACTGATACGATAGCGACGCCGGAACCGCCATAATCCAATACTGATACGATAGCGACGTCGGAATCGACTAGCCTACTATTTTGAGGCATTCACCAGGAACGTGAAGCACCATCCGAGTGATTTCTCCAGTACGAGTAATTTGGATCCACTCGAAGATACCGCCACGTTTTCCGTCAAATCAACACTTCATTTGCCTTCATTTATTAAATTAATGGGTTTATAAATAGTTATTACAAAAGATATAAATATTAAAAAATCTGTAAATTTAAATACATACATGAAAATGAACTCTGGTACAAAATTGCTTATTGCCTTAAAATATAGCGCAAGTCCTTTATCTATGAATATATAGTTCAGACAAAACTAATACCACCTACCATTTAATAGTATATACATCTTCGGCAACTCTTTGTGATAATTATTTCATATAAATGCATTATGTGCTACATAAGCCAACTTATATTAAGTTTCAATATAGATAGAAGAATATACATAATCTCAAAAGTCTTGAATTATATATTAAAAAGTATTATACCATATTAGAAAAAAACTAATTAATGAATTTTAGAGCATATTTATTATCCATTCATAGGACTTGGGCACCCTACATGTGAAACATCCCTAAATGTGAAATTTGTAGTAAAATATTTACTACAAAATTAAATTTAAATCGACATAATGTGATTCACAGTGACGAATTACCATTTAAATGTGATGTATGTCATAAAACATTTTCGCAAAAAATTATATTACAGAAACACCAAAAGGTGCATTGTACACGACGTACATTTGAATGTAAAATTTGCAATAAAAAATTACAACAAACGTTAAGTTAATTAGACATAAAGTGATTAATATATAACTATTTACATTTTTATTACAAATTTTGAAGTTATGTTAAGAAACTATAATTCAAAATATTTTGTTTTATTTATTTGTTGATGATTATATTTATTGCTGATATTTAGAATATAAAAACCTCAAATACTCTATTTAAATACGTATAAACAAATATAATCCTAAATATATAAATAATTACATTCGCATTCTAGAAAATCCTAGATTCCATAATTCTTTTAATACGGCAAAAAAATTTCATTAAAAAATATAGTTCTCTTCTTTCTAAAAAAGTAAACGATTCCGAATTGAATATAAACCCTGACTTCATCAATAAATGGGTGAAAAACATTTCGGATTTAGACATCCCATCTAATGTTCTAAACATTTTAGCGCTAGGTCCAAAATTCTCCATTCCACAACAAATAGCTCCTTAATATTTAGTCTAAGTAATATGAAGGATATCAATAAAAAAACGTATAAAAACTATTTTTTGCAACCAATTGAATTCGTTTTTCAAATTTGACTTTTCAAACATTCAGCAACATAGGGTTTTACTCAAAGACATTCACATTTGCAAAACATTCATCAAACAACACCCAGAAATTGTGGTTACCAGGGCAGATAAGGGACACATTACGGTCGTTATGAACAAAGTTGACTATATTTCTAAATCCATGTCTCTCATATCTGATGTAAATATTTACTAGCCTATAAATTCAGATCCTACCGATCTTATAAATCGAAATACTTTAAAATTCATTGATTCACTCATCGAAAGCAAGCAAATTCCCAAACCTCTCTCTACAATTAAAAACCTTTAATCCTATTGCCCCAAAACTTTATTGTCTCCCCAAAATTCATAAAGACGGTTTTCCTCTTCGACCAATAGTCGCTGACTTAAATTCCACTCTATGCAAATTATCCAAATTCATTAGTTCAATTTTATCTAATGTCACTCATAATTCTCCCTATTTTGTTAAAAATTCCATTGAACTCATTCCCCAACTTAACACCCTCATTGTACCGTCTGATTTTTCCTTCGTAAGTTTAGATGTGGTTTCCCCTTTTTACTAACATTTCACCTGATCTTATCCTCTTGGCTATAGACCATAAACGGGTTGATATTAGCAAATACACAGATTTCAATTTTTCTTGGTAAATGTATCAAATTCATTATTTCCAATACCTATTTTTCATTCAACAATTCCTTCTTTAAACAAAAATTTGGCACTTCTTTAGCGTGATGCTTATCATTTACTGTATAATTAGTAACTTTTTATTCATTGTTAAGAAATGGAGAAAGAATCGAACAAAGACTGACAAGTCATTAGAGCACTTATCAATGATGTTTGAAAATTTATTGCTTGATCTTCAAGAAATTAAGAAAAATCAGGCAGAAATGTTTGCATTTACAGCTTCTCACAAAGAAGCAAAACGTGATATTGTCATGCCTAAGTTCAGAACATTCGTTTTTGCTTGGAAAATATAGCTGATGTAATGAAGATGGAAACGATTTTAACAGAGGAGGGTTTCGGTTTTATATTTTGGTTTTATAGCAATTTGTTTTATAGCATACAACACTGTTAGTACATTAGAGGCAGAAGGAAAACATCTGAAAGTACACAAACTAGTATTATCTGCTTCAAACCGACTGGATGATTTTTTAAACTAAAACATCTGGTGTAACCGTCGCCGTAAAATTATAAAATATCATTTCATATAACGGTCAGGAGGAATTTTGTTAATCCCGTAAATAGGGAACGATTCTGCCGAGGTTCGACGGCTCATATAATTAGGTTATAAAACAAGTCAATAAAATGTATTCCGTCGGGCCTGAAATTGGGATAAATTTTTAGTCTAGTATTAACAGTCAAAGAAGAAGGACATATTTGTAAAATAGAATTAAATAAATTCAATATGAAGATAACAGGACTTTCATTTTCTAAAACAATCATCGTGGAGATTTCACATTTCGTCGATTATGAAATTTACAGTCTACTATCGAAGCATCAACCAGTCGACGCATTGTAAATCGCTCCATTTGGTCCTTCGAGCCGGATTTTTAAAGTTGATTTTAATCAACGTTTTGAGCCACGCATTTAAGCTTTGGACAAACCAGTTATTAAGACAAATGCTTATTAGTCTATCTAATAAATGTACCTGTAATAACTGAGATTAATTGAAGGTGATTGTGAAAGTGAAACTGTAAAAGTATTCAAAGCATATCTTACAAATATACCTAATAATATAAAATTGTTGTGCGCAGTGAATTAAGCATTGACAAAGTTATCGTTGTTGTGTAATTTACGGTGAAATTAAGGGACGCTTTTGCTGCTTTTGCTCGAAACCAATACTGATACGATAGCGACGCCGGAACCGCCATAATCCAATACTGATACGATAGCGACGTCGGAATCGACTAGCCTACTATTTTGAGGCATTCACCAGGAACGTGAAGCACCATCCGAGTGATTTCTCCAGTACGAGTAATTGGATCCACTCGAAGATACCGCCACGTTTTCCGTCAAATCAACACTTCATTTGCCTTCATTTATTAATTAATGGGTTTATAAATAGTTTATTACAAAAGAATAAATATTAAAAAATCTGTAAATTTAAA
>NW_020538898.1:0-19058 GCF_003426905.1 Ctenocephalides felis
AGATGTCACTGTTTTATGTCACAAACTGCGTCTCAAGGTTAATTTGAATTTAGTATCCAATGATGCAATGACTGACTGACTGTTTTTCGTTAAATCGATGCACCGTGTACGATGAATCTATGTGATTATCTCGCAATAAATGTGCTCAAGCTGATGGTCTTAATATTGTGGAAACTCAAAAGCGCAAATTGAAATTTCGTTAAAATTCTGATTTTTACAAAACTAACATTAGTCACTTCAAAACTCGGTGAGGCCTTGTTCAACGTCTAATGAAACAGCTCAACCCAACAACCCAACATATTTATTTTCTTTCAGTGTGCAAGATGATACAGATTAAAAAAAAACAGTAATATCAAAAATTATTATAATCTTATGTCAGCCTGAGAATTTTCCGCCTTTGCATAAAAATGCGAAAAAAATTATGTCAAAATTTTTTTGGAAGTACGTATGTGTGCGAACAGTTACATTACAATAATTACATTAATTAAAATGAAAATATCCACAAAAGAAGAGTTGCTAGAAAACTACATAACACTCTAAATGTTCACTCTCCTATTTCATAATAGTAATTTTGTAGTCATTTTCATATATATACCACATAGTGATGCATTCAATATTAGGTAGTTATTTTTTATACTACTAAATTGCTAGAAATATTTCTCGTGGCTAAACTTCGCCGAGCCATCTAGTATATATATAATAGTAAGGCCTGTCATAAAATTTCAAAATTTAAATTGGCATCGGTTGAAAATAACAAATGTATTAAGAAAGGAAGTAAGAATAAATACACAAAAACATTGAGGCAGAAGATACACGCAAGACTGAAATATGGTGAAAACTTTGCTCATCTGCCAGAAATATTAAATACAAGTGCTCGTCTTTTGACTTAAACGCAAAAAACGGCGCTGGATGTATCCTAAAAATGTGGCTTTTTAGAGATACTGAGGGACTATATAAAATACGAAATCTCATCTGGAATAAACTTATATTTGCAATAGATGGCCAGTTACGATCCTCCACAGTAGCTAACTAAGAACAACTTTAGATTTATAGATCGAAAAAGAGAGGCATACAAAGCATGTTGGAAAAATAGATTGATTAATTAATAGATAGACCAATTAATTAATTAAATTAAAAACTCATGCTACTGAAGTTCCTTTCACATGTCATATATGCGATGAAAACTTTGTGCAGAAAATCACATTTATAGAACGTCAGAAAGTTACATTAATCAAGCTTAGAAATAAATATTCAAATGAACATCCCTATGAATGTAATTTGTGCAATAAGGTATTCAAAACAAATTACAATCATAAACAACATCTAAAGACCTTTTCATTGTGTTATATGCGATAAAAATTTCAGACAAAAAATCACTTTAAGGAAACATGAGAAAATTCACACAGATGAACGCTCTGATAGATGCAATTTTTATAACCCTTTGAAACATGTAGCTCTCAGACTTAAATATTTCAGTGTACATTCTGATGAAACAAATGTGAGCACCACAAATTTGATTGACAATTCAGAACGCTAGTCCTCATCGAGATACATCGAATGGTTTTTAAATTTTTGAAATCGGGCAAGCCGTTTTTGATAACATCGATTAATGGCAAAAAAACTGTTCACACACCACAACTATTTTCCAAATGTTGGTCTCATCGATTCAGAATGGCTTGGAACGTCGAGAAAACATAAAATTGACGAATCGGATTTTTTATGTAAACATAAACATAAACTTCTTGAAATAAATAATTATTTCGTATGCATATTTTTACACAAATTGCATATAAATATGTAGTCTGACAATATCAGTTGAGTATTTATAAAATGAAATTGTTGAAAAAATTAAGGGGGGCGCAACATTTTTTTTATTAAAGCTGGGGAGAGAAGCGTTGTGCGAAAAAATTAGGAGGAAACCACTCGGGTCCCAGCGTGTACGCTCTGGGCGCGCCTCTTCTCGCAATGAGAGTGAGACGCCCCGGGATTGCGAGCACGCATCCGTAGATGCTTAAATCTATCCTTCTTCAACTATATACTCAATGATTTAAATTTTGGCGCCATTAGATATATTTCTAATGTCGTCCAACCTGAACGAAGTAGAAGTGTCATGGTTCAAGAAGAAATTTGTTCATTTTGGAATCGTAATTTGCGGATAATACATAATTCCAAAAAGGTAAGTGTTAGTATTATACCATATTAGAAAAAACTAATTAATGAATTTTAGAGCATATTTATTATCCATTCATAGGACTTGGGCACCCTACATGTGAAACATCCCTAAATGTGAAATTTGTAGTAAAATATTACTACAAAATTAAATTTAAATCGACATAATGTGATTCACAGTGACGAATTACCATTTAAATGTGATGTATGTCATAAAACATTTTCGCAAAAATTATATTACAGAAACACCAAAAGGTGCATTGTACACGACGTACATTTGAATGTAAAATTTGCAATAAAAAATTACAACAAACGTTAAGTTAATTAGACATAAAGTGATTAATATATAACTATTTACATTTTTATTACAAATTTTGAAGTTATGTTAAGAAACTATAATTCAAAATATTTTGTTTTATTTATTTGTTGATGATTATATTTATTGCTGATATTTAGAATATAAAAACCTCAAATACTCTATTTAAATACGTATAAACAAATATAATCCTAAAATATAAATAATTACATTCGCATTCTAGAAAATCCTAGATTCCATAATTCTTTTAATACGGCAAAAAAATTTCATTAAAAAATATAGTTCTCTTCTTTCTAAAAAGTAAACGATTCCGAATTGAATATAAACCCTGACTTCATCAATAAATGGGTGAAAAACATTTCGGATTTAGACATCCCATCTAATGTTCTAAACATTTAGCGCTAGGTCCAAAATTCTCCATTCCACAACAAATAGCTCCTTAATATTTAGTCTAAGTAATATGAAGGATATCAATAAAAAAACGTATAAAAACTATTTTTTGCAACCAATTGAATTCGTTTTTCAAATTTGACTTTTCAAACATTCAGCAACATAGGGTTTTACTTAAAGACATTCACATTTGCAAAACATTCATCAAACAACACCCAGAAATTGTGGTTACCAGGGCAGATAGGGACACATTACGGTCGCTATGAACAAAGTTGACTATATTTCTAAATCCATGTCTCTCATATCTGATGTAAATATTTACTAGCCTATAAATTCAGATCCTACCGATCTTATAAATCGAAATACTTTAAAATTCATTGATTCACTCATCGAAAGCAAGCAAATTCCCAAACCTCTCTCTACAATTAAAAACCTTTAATCCTATTGCCCCAAAACTTTATTGTCTCCCCAAAATTCATAAAGACGGTTTTCCTCTTCGACCAATAGTCGCTGACTTAAATTCCACTCTATGCAAATTATCCAAATTCATTAGTTCAATTTTATCTAATGTCACTCATAATTCTCCCTATTTTGTTAAAATTCCATTGAACTCATTCCCCAACTTAACACCCTCATTGTACCGTCTGATTTTTCCTTCGTAAGTTTAGATGTGGTTTCCCCTTTTTACTAACATTTCACCTGATCTTATCCTCTTGGCTATAGACCATAAACGGGTTGATATTAGCAAATACACAGATTTCAATTTTTCTTGGTAAATGTATCAAATTCATTATTTCCAATACCTATTTTTCATTCAACAATTCCTTCTTTAAACAAAAATTTGGCACTTCTTTAGCGTGATGCTTATCATTTACTGTATAATTAGTAACTTTTTATTCATTGTTAAGAAATGGAGAAAGAATCGAACAAAGACTGACAAGTCATTAGAGCACTTATCAATGATGTTTGAAAATTTATTGCTTGATCTTCAAGAAATTAAGAAAAATCAGGCAGAAATGTTTGCATTTACAGCTTCTCACAAAGAAGCAAAACGTGATATTGTCATGCCTAAGTTCAGAACATTCGTTTTTGCTTTGGAAAATATAGCTGATGTAATGAAGATGGAAACGATTTTAACAGAGGAGGGTTTCGGTTTTATATTTTGGTTTTATAGCAATTTGTTTTATAGCATACAACTGTTAGTACATTAGAGGCAGAAGGAAAACATCTGAAAGTACACAAACTAGTATTATCTGCTTCAAACCGACTGGATGATTTTTTAAACTAAAACATCTGGTGTAACCGTCGCCGTAAAATTATAAAATATCATTTCATATAACGGTCAGGAGGAATTTTGTTAATCCCGTAAATAGGGAACGATTCTGCCGAGGTTCGACGGCTCATATAATTAGGTTATAAATAAAACAAGTCAATAAAATGTATTCCGTCGGGCCTGAAATTGGGATAAATTTTTAGTCTAGTATTAACAGTCAAAGAAGAAGGACATATTTGTAAAATAGAATTAAATAAATTCAATATGAAGATAACAGGACTTTCATTTTCTAAAACAATCATCGTGGAGATTTCACATTTCGTCGATTATGAAATTTACAGTCTACTATCGAAGCATCAACCAGTCGACGCATTGTAAATCGCTCCATTTGGTCCTTCGAGCCGGATTTTTAAAGTTGATTTTAATCAACGTTTTGAGCCACGCATTTAAGCTTTGGACAAACCAGTTATTAAGACAAATGCTTATTAGTCTATCTAATAAATGTACCTGTAATAACTGAGATTAAATTGAAGGTGATTGTGAAAGTGAAACTGTAAAAGTATTCAAAGCATATCTTACAAATATACCTAATAATATTAAAATTGTTGTGCGCAGTGAATTAAGCATTGACAAAGTTATCGTTGTTGTGTAATTTACGGTGAAATTAAGGGACGCTTTTGCTGCTTTTGCTCGAAACCAATACTGATACGATAGCGACGCCGGAACCGCCATAATCCAATACTGATACGATAGCGACGTCGGAATCGACTAGCCTACTATTTTGAGGCATTCACCAGGAACGTGAAGCACCATCCGAGTGATTTCTCCAGTACGAGTAATTTGGATCCACTCGAAGATACCGCCACGTTTTCCGTCAAATCAACACTTCATTTGCCTTCATTTATTAAATTAATGGGTTTATAAATAGTTATTACAAAAGATATAAATATTAAAAAATCTGTAAATTTAAATACATACATGAAAATGAACTCTGGTACAAAATTGCTTATTGCCTTAAAATATAGCGCAAGTCCTTTATCTATGAATATATAGTTCAGACAAAACTAATACCACCTACCATTTAATAGTATATACATCTTCGGCAACTCTTTGTGATAATTATTTCATATAAATGCATTATGTGCTACATAAGCCAACTTATATTAAGTTTCAATATAGATAGAAGAATATACATAATCTCAAAAGTCTTGAATTATATATTAAAAAGTATTATACCATATTAGAAAAAAACTAATTAATGAATTTTAGAGCATATTTATTATCCATTCATAGGACTTGGGCACCCTACATGTGAAACATCCCTAAATGTGAAATTTGTAGTAAAATATTTACTACAAAATTAAATTTAAATCGACATAATGTGATTCACAGTGACGAATTACCATTTAAATGTGATGTATGTCATAAAACATTTTCGCAAAAAATTATATTACAGAAACACCAAAAGGTGCATTGTACACGACGTACATTTGAATGTAAAATTTGCAATAAAAAATTACAACAAACGTTAAGTTAATTAGACATAAAGTGATTCACGGTAAAGAGTTACCATTTAAATGTAATGTATGCCAAAAAAGATTTGCGCAGAAAGTTACATTACAGAAACACGGAAAGGTCTATGGTGAAGATCTTCCATTTGAACGCCAAATTTGCTACGAATCCTACACAAACGAGTTTTTTTTAAAGAGACATCTAAAAACTCATGCTGTTGATGTACCTTTTAAATGTCGTATATGCCATCAAATGTTTGTGAATAAAATCACATTTTTAGAACATCGAAAAACACATACCGTAGAACGTCCTTTTAATACATTCTGGGGAGAGACCATTCGAATGCGATTTATGCAATAAAAAATTCAAACAAACGGTTACATTAATAACGCATAAAAATATTCATTTGAATGACTTTCCCTACGAGTGTAATTTGTGCGAAAAGGCATTTAAAACAAATGGCAACCTTAGAAAACATGTTAAGGTTCATAAAGACGAAAAACGGTTCAAATGTGGTATATGTGATAAAAATTTTAGGCAAAAAATCGCCCTAGTAGAACATAAGAAGGTTCACATAAATGAGCGTTCTCATAAATGCAACATAAGGTAGTGGAGTAATTTCAATTGTCCAATCAAAGCACATTTGCGGATAATATATATGCCAATTAGTTGTAAACACCTGAAATATTTTATAAGATATGTATAAAGAAATTATAAATTAACAACAATTAATATATAACTATTTACATTTTTATTACAAATTTTGAAGTTATGTTAAGAAACTATAATTCAAAATATTTTGTTTTATTTATTTGTTGATGATTATATTTATTGCTGATATTTAGAATATAAAAACCTCAAATACTCTATTTAAATACGTATAAACAAATATAATCCTAAATATATAAATAATTACATTCGCATTCTAGAAAATCCTAGATTTCATAATTCTTTTAATACGGCAAAAAAAATTTCATTAAAAAATATAGTTCTCTTCTTTCTAAAAAAGTAAACGATTCCGAATTGAATATAAACCCTGACTTCATCAATAAATGGGTGAAAAACATTTCGGATTTAGACATCCCATCTAATGTTCTAAACATTTTAGCGCTAGGTCCAAAATTCTCCATTCCACAACAAATAGCTCCTTAATATTTAGTCTAAGTAATATGAAGGATATCAATAAAAAAACGTATAAAAACTATTTTTTGCAACCAATTGAATTCGTTTTTCAAATTTGACTTTTCAAACATTCAGCAACATAGGGTTTTACTCAAAGACATTCACATTTGCAAAACATTCATCAAACAACACCCAGAAATTGTGGTTACCAGGGCAGATAAGGGACACATTACGGTCGTTATGAACAAAGTTGACTATATTTCTAAATCCATGTCTCTCATATCTGATGTAAATATTTACTAGCCTATAAATTCAGATCCTACCGATCTTATAAATCGAAATACTTTAAAATTCATTGATTCACTCATCGAAAGCAAGCAAATTCCCAAACCTCTCTCTACAATTAAAAACCTTTAATCCTATTGCCCCAAAACTTTATTGTCTCCCCAAAATTCATAAAGACGGTTTTCCTCTTCGACCAATAGTCGCTGACTTAAATTCCACTCTATGCAAATTATCCAAATTCATTAGTTCAATTTTATCTAATGTCACTCATAATTCTCCCTATTTTGTTAAAAATTCCATTGAACTCATTCCCCAACTTAACACCCTCATTGTACCGTCTGATTTTTCCTTCGTAAGTTTAGATGTGGTTTCCCCTTTTTACTAACATTTCACCTGATCTTATCCTCTTGGCTATAGACCATAAACGGGTTGATATTAGCAAATACACAGATTTCAATTTTTCTTGGTAAATGTATCAAATTCATTATTTCCAATACCTATTTTTCATTCAACAATTCCTTCTTTAAACAAAAATTTGGCACTTCTTTAGCGTGATGCTTATCATTTACTGTATAATTAGTAACTTTTTATTCATTGTTAAGAAATGGAGAAAGAATCGAACAAAGACTGACAAGTCATTAGAGCACTTATCAATGATGTTTGAAAATTTATTGCTTGATCTTCAAGAAATTAAGAAAAATCAGGCAGAAATGTTTGCATTTACAGCTTCTCACAAAGAAGCAAAACGTGATATTGTCATGCCTAAGTTCAGAACATTCGTTTTTGCTTTGGAAAATATAGCTGATGTAATGAAGATGGAAACGATTTTAACAGAGGAGGGTTTCGGTTTTATATTTTGGTTTTATAGCAATTTGTTTTATAGCATACAACTGTTAGTACATTAGAGGCAGAAGGAAAACATCTGAAAGTACACAAACTAGTATTATCTGCTTCAAACCGACTGGATGATTTTTTAAACTAAAACATCTGGTGTAACCGTCGCCGTAAAATTATAAAATATCATTTCATATAACGGTCAGGAGGAATTTTGTTAATCCCGTAAATAGGGAACGATTCTGCCGAGGTTCGACGGCTCATATAATTAGGTTATAAAACAAGTCAATAAAATGTATTCCGTCGGGCCTGAAATTGGGATAAATTTTTAGTCTAGTATTAACAGTCAAAGAAGAAGGACATATTTGTAAAATAGAATTAAATAAATTCAATATGAAGATAACAGGACTTTCATTTTCTAAAACAATCATCGTGGAGATTTCACATTTCGTCGATTATGAAATTTACAGTCTACTATCGAAGCATCAACCAGTCGACGCATTGTAAATCGCTCCATTTGGTCCTTCGAGCCGGATTTTTAAAGTTGATTTTAATCAACGTTTTGAGCCACGCATTTAAGCTTTGGACAAACCAGTTATTAAGACAAATGCTTATTAGTCTATCTAATAAATGTACCTGTAATAACTGAGATTAAATTGAAGGTGATTGTGAAAGTGAAACTGTAAAAGTATTCAAAGCATATCTTACAAATATACCTAATAATATTAAAATTGTTGTGCGCAGTGAATTAAGCATTGACAAAGTTATCGTTGTTGTGTAATTTACGGTGAAATTAAGGGACGCTTTTGCTGCTTTTGCTCGAAACCAATACTGATACGATAGCGACGCCGGAACCGCCATAATCCAATACTGATACGATAGCGACGTCGGAATCGACTAGCCTACTATTTTGAGGCATTCACCAGGAACGTGAAGCACCATCCGAGTGATTTCTCCAGTACGAGTAATTTGGATCCACTCGAAGATACCGCCACGTTTTCCGTCAAATCAACACTTCATTTGCCTTCATTTATTAAATTAATGGGTTTATAAATAGTTATTACAAAAGATATAAATATTAAAAAATCTGTAAATTTAAATACATACATGAAAATGAACTCTGGTACAAAATTGCTTATTGCCTTAAAATATAGCGCAAGTCCTTTATCTATGAATATATAGTTCAGACAAAACTAATACCACCTACCATTTAATAGTATATACATCTTCGGCAACTCTTTGTGATAATTATTTCATATAAATGCATTATGTGCTACATAAGCCAACTTATATTAAGTTTCAATATAGATAGAAGAATATACATAATCTCAAAAGTCTTGAATTATATATTAAAAAGTATTATACCATATTAGAAAAAAACTAATTAATGAATTTTAGAGCATATTTATTATCCATTCATAGGACTTGGGCACCCTACATGTGAAACATCCCTAAATGTGAAATTTGTAGTAAAATATTTACTACAAAATTAAATTTAAATCGACATAATGTGATTCACAGTGACGAATTACCATTTAAATGTGATGTATGTCATAAAACATTTTCGCAAAAAATTATATTACAGAAACACCAAAAGGTGCATTGTACACGACGTACATTTGAATGTAAAATTTGCAATAAAAAATTACAACAAACGTTAAGTTAATTAGACATAAAGTGATTAATATATAACTATTTACATTTTTATTACAAATTTTGAAGTTATGTTAAGAAACTATAATTCAAAATATTTTGTTTTATTTATTTGTTGATGATTATATTTATTGCTGATATTTAGAATATAAAAACCTCAAATACTCTATTTAAATACGTATAAACAAATATAATCCTAAATATATAAATAATTACATTCGCATTCTAGAAAATCCTAGATTCCATAATTCTTTTAATACGGCAAAAAAATTTCATTAAAAAATATAGTTCTCTTCTTTCTAAAAAAGTAAACGATTCCGAATTGAATATAAACCCTGACTTCATCAATAAATGGGTGAAAAACATTTCGGATTTAGACATCCCATCTAATGTTCTAAACATTTTAGCGCTAGGTCCAAAATTCTCCATTCCACAACAAATAGCTCCTTAATATTTAGTCTAAGTAATATGAAGGATATCAATAAAAAAACGTATAAAAACTATTTTTTGCAACCAATTGAATTCGTTTTTCAAATTTGACTTTTCAAACATTCAGCAACATAGGGTTTTACTTAAAGACATTCACATTTGCAAAACATTCATCAAACAACACCCAGAAATTGTGGTTACCAGGGCAGATAAGGGACACATTACGGTCGCTATGAACAAAGTTGACTATATTTCTAAATCCATGTCTCTCATATCTGATGTAAATATTTACTAGCCTATAAATTCAGATCCTACCGATCTTATAAATCGAAATACTTTAAAATTCATTGATTCACTCATCGAAAGCAAGCAAATTCCCAAACCTCTCTCTACAATTAAAAACCTTTAATCCTATTGCCCCAAAACTTTATTGTCTCCCCAAAATTCATAAAGACGGTTTTCCTCTTCGACCAATAGTCGCTGACTTAAATTCCACTCTATGCAAATTATCCAAATTCATTAGTTCAATTTTATCTAATGTCACTCATAATTCTCCCTATTTTGTTAAAAATTCCATTGAACTCATTCCCCAACTTAACACCCTCATTGTACCGTCTGATTTTTCCTTCGTAAGTTTAGATGTGGTTTCCCCTTTTTACTAACATTTCACCTGATCTTATCCTCTTGGCTATAGACCATAAACGGGTTGATATTAGCAAATACACAGATTTCAATTTTTCTTGGTAAATGTATCAAATTCATTATTTCCAATACCTATTTTTCATTCAACAATTCCTTCTTTAAACAAAAATTTGGCACTTCTTTAGCGTGATGCTTATCATTTACTGTATAATTAGTAACTTTTTATTCATTGTTAAGAAATGGAGAAAGAATCGAACAAAGACTGACAAGTCATTAGAGTACTTATCAATGATGTTTGAAAATTTATTGCTTGATCTTCAAGAAATTAAGAAAAATCAGGCAGAAATGTTTGCATTTACAGCTTCTCACAAAGAAGCAAAACGTGATATTGTCATGCCTAAGTTCAGAACATTCGTTTTTGCTTTGGAAAATATAGCTGATGTAATGAAGATGGAAACGATTTTAACAGAGGAGGGTTTCGGTTTTATATTTTGGTTTTATAGCAATTTGTTTTATAGCATACAACTGTTAGTACATTAGAGGCAGAAGGAAAACATCTGAAAGTACACAAACTAGTATTATCTGCTTCAAACCGACTGGATGATTTTTTAAACTAAAACATCTGGTGTAACCGTCGCCGTAAAATTATAAAATATCATTTCATATAACGGTCAGGAGGAATTTTGTTAATCCCGTAAATAGGGAACGATTCTGCCGAGGTTCAACGGCTCATATAATTAGGTTATAAAACAAGTCAATAAAATGTATTCCGTCGGGCCTGAAATTGGGATAAATTTTTAGTCTAGTATTAACAGTCAAAGAAGAAGGACATATTTGTAAAATAGAATTAAATAAATTCAATATGAAGATAACAGGACTTTCATTTTCTAAAACAATCATCGTGGAGATTTCACATTTCGTCGATTATGAAATTTACAGTCTACTATCGAAGCATCAACCAGTCGACGCATTGTAAATCGCTCCATTTGGTCCTTCGAGCCGGATTTTTAAAGTTGATTTTAATCAACGTTTTGAGCCACGCATTTAAGCTTTGGACAAACCAGTTATTAGGACAAATGCTTATTAGTCTATCTAATAAATGTACCTGTAATAACTGAGATTAAATTGAAGGTGATTGTGAAAGTGAAACTGTAAAAGTATTCAAAGCATATCTTACAAATATACCTAATAATATTAAAATTGTTGTGCGCAGTGAATTAAGCATTGACAAAGTTATCGTTGTTGTGTAATTTACGGTGAAATTAAGAGACGCTTTTGCTGCTTTTGCTCGAAACCAATACTGATACGATAGCGACGCCAGAACCGCCATAATCCAATACTGATACGATAGCGACGTCGGAATCGACTAGCCTACTATTTTGAGGCATTCACCAGGAACGTGAAGCACCATCCGAGTGATTTCTCCAGTACGAGTAATTTGGATCCACTCGAAGATACCGCCACGTTTTCCGTCAAATCAACACTTCATTTGCCTTCATTTATTAAATTAATGGGTTTATAAATAGTTATTACAAAAGATATAAATATTAAAAAATCTGTAAATTTAAATACATACATGAAAATGAACTCTGGTACAAAATTGCTTATTGCCTTAAAATATAGCGCAAGTCCTTTATCTATGAATATATAGTTCAGACAAAACTAACACCACCTACCATTTAATAGTATATACATCTTCGGCAACTCTTTGTGATAATTATTTCATATAAATGCATTATGTGCTACATAAGCCAACTTATATTAAGTTTCAATATAGATAGAAGAATATACATAATCTCAGAAGTCTTGAATTATATATTAAAAATACATTGTTTACATAAAAAATTCTTCTGTTGAATGTGAGATTGTCAGTCACGTAGGACCCTGTCTGTCAAGAAATGAAATTTCAATTACACGCAAGCCTCTTTGTGTCGGATCTGTAAGTAGTAAACCTCTTGGAATATAAACTCTTTCATTTTGTGATGCTATAAATTTAGATATTTTCCGAAGACATTTTTCATAATGCGTCTCAGTGCAAATATATATTAGATAGGCAGTTAAACAAGCAAGACATCCTTCGCAATATGTACTACAAGCTGCTTTTTCAGCTTCAGCAAAATACAAATTTAATTGATTAATCGTGTGTTCAAAAGCTTGCCTATCAATTCTATTTTCCAGTTCTGGAGGAAACCTAGTTTGAAATTTTACAGAGGTTCCATCATTATAATCTCTTTGCACAAATATCTTTGTAGGAAGAGTTTGTTGCAAACCTCCATGATCTAATGGGCCAGTTGCTCTATTATCAGTCATCATTATTTAATTTTGCACAAATGTTTTATTAAATATCAAATCTGTAATTATTCTATTTATGTCAAGTAATATCACAAAAATACTAAATTATTTGAGATATAGAAATATTTCGAAATATTAAAAGAAACTACTCCAAATTAAATAAGTTTTTTTACACCAGATAAGCCATTATTTTATTTCATTATATAAACCTGGACATATTATTGATTGAAATTGGAACTTGCTCTAAGATTTTAGGCCAATTTCGTTAATCCTTAGTTTATTAAATCTTATGAAATATATTAGTTATTATAAACATTACTAATTATTGGTTTATATATTTGTTAATTTATTTACACCACAACTTATAATATTGATGTGCTAGACTCCAATTCTAATAATATTACATTAGAATTGTTAAATAATCAATTCCTGCATCGAGCATTCGTGCGATACACATCGGTAAATAAATTTACATAATCTGATAAGAGCGAGTGAGTCAGTAAGTGAACAATGGAGTCTGGCCAGTACGGCCAGGAAAGTGACGACGATGACAGTGGTCATCATGATTTTGAGGATTGTGAATTGAATCCAGTTGATAACAGAATTACGTCAATAGAAGAGTTTGAATACGAAATGGATGACATTAGTGATTATGAAATAAATGATTTGGATAATAATATTAATGAAACAAAAGTTAGTGAAATTAATTTAGTTAAAAATTGTGAATATAAAAAAAGTAATAAGAAAAGTATTAAAAAGGGAGTAATAGATTTTAGAAAGAAAAGAAGATTGTTAAGTAATAAAATATTTGATAAGAATCGCGAAAAGTTAAGTGTGATAAGGAAAAAAGGTGACATTAAAGTACAAGTTAACAAAACACGTTTAGAGAAAACTAATAATGATGGAATTAATGAAAACGATGTAAATATCGATTGGGCAAGTGAAGTAAATGAAGAAATGGATAGTAATTTAAATAAAAAAACCTATGAAGAGGAGTTTTTCTATTATGATGAAAGGAACGAAGGTCCATTTGTTATATATGCAGAATCAAAAGATAAAAATTTGGGTAGACTACATCCAATGGCGTTAGGAAGAATTTTACATACAAAAGTGTCAAGTGTTAGTAATAAGATAAGTAATGTTGCAGCTATAGGTATAAATAAAATAAAAATATGTTTTAATGATTGGAAGAGTGCTAATACAGTGGTAAAACAGAAATTACTGGACGAGTATAATATTAAAACTTATATTCCGAAGCATAAAACTACGAGAATAGGTATTATATTTAATGTAGACCCAGAGATTGAAGAAGATGAAATCATGAGTTGCATTAAAACGGATGTTGAAATTATTAAAGTGAAGTGTATTAAAAATAAAAAGGCATATAATAGCAGCTATAAAACACAAAGAGTGAAGATTTGGTTCAGGGGCAGTTATCTTCCAGAAAATGTATTTATTCATTCAGTAGCTTGCGAGGTTCAACCTTTTATTGAAAATGTTATACAGTGCCACAAATGCTGGAGGTTTGGCCATATTCGTCTTCAGTGCCAGGGCAGGCAAAGATGTAGAAAATGTTCGGATGAACATGATGTAAAAGAATGTGTGAGCCAAAGAGAAATATGTGCTTTATGCCGAAATAATCATCAAGCGAATGATAGAAATTGTCAAACGTATTTATATAATAAAAAATTAAAGGAGTTGAAAGCATATCAGAATATTTCTATAAGTGAAGCTAAGCAAATATTGCGTAAGAGAACATATGCAGATATAGTACAGACCAAATTTTATAACAGAGATTATCAAAATGTATTTCCTTCATTAATTAAACAATCAGATAATCAATTAAACAGATTTAATAATAACAAGTTTGAAATGTTAAATCATATTAAAGAAAAAGAAGTAGAAATTAATGAAGAAAATATATTGAAAATTAGAAAACCTAAGCACACGACATTAAGAATTGAAGGAAGACAAAGAAGAATAAATGCAGAAGAATACAAGGAAAGGAGAAAGGAAGTAACGAAATACAATAGTGAAGAAAATAACCCAAATAAAAATGAAGATGAAAAAGAAAAAAAAAAGAAGATGAAGCAACAATTCAAAGAAATTTTTAACAAAATAAGGCACAGATTAAGTTTTAAAACAGAGATAAACACAGAGAATATATGGACAGCCCTGGAAGAAGAAATAGAATCATTGTGTACTGAAAAAGCAATGATGGAAACTAATAAAATAGGCAATGCTATTGAAGATACAGGTACGGAATAATAGTTTAAAATATAATAAATTCAACAACAAAACAATTATGGCAAGTAGAGTTATTATGGAAAAAAATAAAACTAATATTTTAAATATGAAAAAATTTAAAAATAAAAATATTAAAATTATGCAATGGAATGCAAGATCTTTACCGTCAAATAGAGAAAGTTTAGAGAATTTTATTTATGAAGAAAACATTGATGTTATTTTGATATCTGAGACTTGGTTTAAAATAACTCAGGAATACAAGTTTAAAAATTTTATTATAATTAGAGAAGACAGATTAGATGGAAAAGGAGGAACTGCTATATTGATTAATAAAAAAATGAAGTTTAAAGAATATAAAATTAATAGGGAATACATTAATATGGATTTGTGTCAAATGTGTGCTGCAGAAATATTATTAGGAAGTAAGAAAATAGTATGTGTATCATTATATGTTTCACCAAAGGCTAATATTTCAGAAGGGCAATGGAATAGTTTACTGAATGGAATTAAAAAACCCTGTATAATTGGAGGAGATTTTAATGTCCATAGTCAAGCTTGGGGTTGTGACTATGAAGATACAAAAGGACGTAGACTACTGGAAGCGATAGAGGAGAACCAACTTTTTATATTAAACGATAATAATAAAGTAATTAGTAATAGAATATGTAAATCAATAGTTGATATTACTATCTGCTCTTCAGACATAGCACATAAAATAGTATGGGATATGTATAATGATGATCTAGGCTCAGATCATTATCCAATAATAATGGAATTAAATGAAAAAAAGATCTTTGATGAAACTACATCTAATAGAAAATGGAGGTGTAGTAAGGCTAATTGGGAGCAATATAGAAAAGAAATTGAAGAGAAAATTGAAACAATTAAGATTTCAAAAAAAGAAATAAATTATGACACTTTTGTGGATATTGTTAATGAAGCAGCAATGAAGAGTATCCCAAAAACTGAAGGAATAGTAAAAAAAAGGATAATAAAACAAATTTGGTGGGATGAAGAATGTAATACCTTAGCTAAAAAAAGGAGAGAAGCAGAAAAAAAATATAGGAAAAATATGAACTTAGAAAACTATTTACAATGTAATCTTGTTAAAAATGAGGTAAGAGCAAAGTTAAAGCAAAAGAAAAAAGAAAGCTGGGATAACTACATTAAAACTCTGAACCCAAACACACCAACCAAGCAAATATATAGTATGATTAAAAGATTGAAAAATATTGGAGAAGATACTGAAAAAGAAAATAAAAGAAGCGACAACAATTGGATAGATATGTTATTGAATAAAATAGCCCCAATGGGAGTAAAGGATAGTTGTATGAGATTGCAATACTTGAAAGATAAAAACTATATCAAAGAAGTCATGAAACCGTTTAATATATGGGAGATGGACGTCGCAATGAATAGGAGAAAAGACACTGCACCAGGAATAGATAATATTCATTACGTTATGTTATCTGAATTACCAAATATAGGTAAGGAAGTGCTATTAAGATTAATCAATAAGTATTGGTTGGATACACAAATAGTTAGAGACTGGAATAAATATAATATAATTCTCTTTAAAAAGACAAATGGAAATGCAGATAATACAGATAATTACAGACCTATATCACTAGCATCGTGTGTTGCTAAAACCAAAGATTTAATGATAAAAAGAAGATTGGAGTGGTTTGTAGAGAAAAATAAAATATTTTCTAAAAGTCAATACGGATTCAGAAGAGGGCTGAGTACGAAGGATAATTTATGTAAATTAATGGTTGATATTAATTTGGCATTTTCAAGAAATAATTATGTGGTGGCACTCTTTTGCGATATTAAAGGGGCATATGATAATGTCGTCCCAAGTATAATGTTCCAAGAATTAATTAAAATAGGATTACCATTCCGATTGGTGTCAGCCTTAACATTTAATATATATGAAAGGAATATAATAGTTAAGAAAGATAACAAAATAATTGGTGAAAGAGTAGTGAATAAAGAACTACCACAAGGAGGTATACTTAGCCCATTATTGTATGCTATATATGTAAGAGATATAGATAATATTTGGGTAAGAGGTACGAATATTATACAATATGCCGATGACATACTCATTTATGTAGAACAAAGGGATTTAAATCTAGCGTTTAATATTATGAAGGAAAATATTAAAAAACTTCATGAATGGTTGAGGGATAAAGGCTTGGAACTTTCGGATGAGAAAAGCTCGATAGGGGTATTCACAAGACATAGGTTGAATGATTTACCAACTCATATTAGTACGGAAGAGCATTCAATAGCGGTTAAAAATAGTAATAAATTTTTAGGAGTCAAGTTGGATCAAAAATTGAAATTTAAAGAATGTATACAAGATATTAAAAAGAAAATAGAAAAAAGGATAAACCTATTAAGAGTGGTGAACAAAACATGGTGGGGTGCTCATCCACAAACGAGTTTAGAGCTATATAAAACTTTGATTAGACCAATTTTAGATTATGGTAGCATTGCTTATCACAGTAGTCCACATGTAAAGGTGTTGGATAAAGTACAATATAGATGTATCAGAATATGTATTGGCGCAATGAAATCCACGCCAATAAATGCAATGTTAGTTGAAAGTGGAGAATTACCTCTAAAACTAAGATGGAAATATTTAATCCATAAATATATTTATAAGAAGATATTAAGAAGAGAGCCAAATATTATTAGTGGATTAGAAGAATTGGAAAAATTAATGGAGAATAATAAATTTTGGGATAATAAGCAAAATATTATGGTAGACAGTTTGAATTTCATGAAGAAAACTAATGTTTATAAGATATATGAAAACAACGTTAATTTTAAAAAATTATGGTTTGATGAAGGTAAACAATTTTTTGTCAATATTAATAATGAAGAGACAAATATTATAAACAGTAGAGGATATGAGGAAATCTACACAGATGGCTCTAAAGTAAATAATGAAGTAGGGTGTGCCATGATCCATGAGAAGAAAGAATTTCAAAAATTGATAAAACTACCAGATTTTGTTTCAGTATATACTGCGGAATTAGTAGCTATAGGAGAAGCGGTAAAATATATTAAAAACTTGAACATAAGAAGAGCAATTGTATATACCGATTGTAAAAGTTGTGTAGAAAAATTAATAAGCATAAACAAAAAAAATCTTTTTGAGGAAGCAATTTATACAGAAATTCGAAGCGAGTTAGAAAATATAAAATTGATAGGAAATGAGATAAAAATTACGTGGATCAGAGGACATAATGGAATAGGGAAATGAAAAGGTGGATAAATTAGCAAAAATAGCAACGAAACAAGGAGAAAAAAATGGACATTATGCTGAAAAGTGATGTGGAAAACATAAGTAAAAGAAATGTGGAAGAGGAATGGCAAAAAATTTGGGATGACACGGTAAAGGGAAAAACATATAAGACTATAGAGAATAAAATTAAAAAAAAAACTTGGTTTAAAAGCCTTAAAAATGAAGATAGAAAATTTTGTAACTACGTTAAGTAGAATCAGATTAAACCATGGCAATTTTCCAAGTCACTTATATAATTGGTATTAGGTCTTCAGCTATCTGTGAATGTGGAGAAGAAGACGGAAATATAGAACATATTATTATGAAATGTAGCAGGTATATAAAACAACGAGAAAAGAGCTGGACAAATATTATGACGACAAAAGTATAATAAAACCAATTGCATGGATTTGCATAATAAGAAATGAAAGAAATTATAAAATATTATATGAATTTATTGTAAAATCTAAATTAGTTATATAATTTTAATTAGTTTATAAGATGTTATGTATTTATTCTTAATGTATATTTATTATGTTTGTATATGACCAAATGTTATATAACGAACGAATAAAAATAAAAAAAAAAAAAAAAAAAAA
>NW_020538899.1:0-33784 GCF_003426905.1 Ctenocephalides felis
TTAAAACGTCGAGAAAACATAAAATTAGCGAATCGAATTTTTAGATGAAAACAAACTTCTCCCTCGGGAAGTATAGTATAGTATTATGTGTAAATATCAAAGCACTTTATTTTATAAAAAACTGGGAGTAAGTGGCGTTTACCTGAAACGAATTAGAAGCGTGGGACTTTTACTAGTATTAATACTTAATTTGTTATATTATAATTAAATACGAATATTTTGTATAAATATTTATTTTGAATAATTAAAGTGTATCTAATGGTTCAATGCGCCTTAAGGCAAGTTGCCTTATTAAATTTAAGATAAATATGAAATTAGTGTCTCTAAACGGTATTGAGACTTAGTTTATTTATTATTAATTCTATTTTAATAAACACATCAATTAATTAAATAATTAATGTAAGTAGTAGCGTATGGTTTAACCTGTTAGCTTTAATGAATATTTATCAGTTGCATATAATATTTAAAATTGTATAATTATAGTGCGAGAGTTTGAATAAGAATTGATACTGAATATTAAATATTATTTGATCATATTCAAATACAAATTTAAGCAAAAATCTCTTCTAAATTATGAATTATTTGCTTTTATAAATTCATAGTATTTGAATTATTTTTCTGAAAAATTTTGAACATGTAAATATTTTAAATTTTCTGCATTTTGAAATAATAATAATTATTTTTTTAATATTATATTTCAAATTTTATTTCTTATCAAAATCTTGAACAAGTTAAGTTTGATTACTTGAATGATGAAAAGTTTAAATATTTTCGAAAATATGAATTTATTTATAAAGAAGTAACATCTGACACATCAACAATAAACCGTAAAGTGCCATTCATAATTGATTATTTTCCAAAAAATTTAAAGAAAATTTTAATCTGAGTCAAAACATCTCAATTGACGAAGGAATGATACCGTGGAGTGGACGGTTAAATTTTAAAGTTTACAATACGTCGAAAATTACGAAATACGGTATACTCATTCGGATGCTGTGCGATTCGAGTACGGCATACATTTCCTCCTTCAAAATCTATCCGGAGCTGGACAGCCTTTAGCAACAACAGATACGAACAAACATATACAAACAACAACGGCATATACGAAGTTTTCTTCTTTCAAATCATTTGGATTAATGAGCGCCATTTCCACCAGAACTGAAGTAATTCACATTCCATCTAGAATTCACTTCATTATAGACATCTTGATGGATTCTAGCAGATTCACTACTTTAGTACAAACTATTTTCAGAAAACTCACGATTTTATAAAAACTTTATTTTCCGATTTTTTCAAAAATCTAACTTATTTCCATTATATCTCAAAAAGAATAAAAGATACGTATAAAAGCATATAGATAAGAATCAAAGGAATCTTTCTGGCTTATTATTGTTTTTTATTATTTTTCTTTCACACAAAAACTGACAGAGTTATGAATGTTTAAAGACTGCGCGGCCGCGCAAATTGGAAAAAAAAGTTTTTATAAATCGTGAGTTTTCTGAAAATAGTTTGTACTAAAGTAGTGAATCTGCTAGAATCCATCAAGATGTCTATAATGAAGTGAATTCTAGATGGAATGTGAATTACTTCAGTTCTGGTGGAAATGGCGCTCATTAATCCAAATGATTTGAAAGAAAAAAACTTCGTATATGCTTCTTATTTGCATGATAACTCACTCATTTTACTCGCAAAAAACTTGTAACAGCACTCAATTTAAAGCTTATGTTGAGAACTATAAAACCCAATTTCACCGAAATGCATAAAATGTAAAACTTCGACACTAGATGGCTTTAAATACAACAATTAAATCTTGAACGAAATAAAAAACGACTTTGCTCCTTCAAATCTCGCTTAATATTTTTGCTAGAATACTTTCTGTAATACCCATTTATTAAGATTTTTAATGACATTATTTTGTTCATTACATGATTTTCGTTAAAATGTATATTTTAGGAGATATTTGCAAAAAAAACGAAGAAAAACGCCAAAAATATATGAATCTTTAGTGGCCAGTAACGTGAAAAGTATTAGTTTTTTTGAAAAAACTATAAGACATTTTTTTCTTATAATTAGTTCTTTTATCGATTTCCGACGTTATTTTGAAAAAATGTAATTACAAAATTGAGAAGGGGTGTTATCCCCCGGGGGTGATGGCGCAACCCCAATTGTTTTCACTTTTGAACTTGAGGGTAAGATGAACCTAATTCCAAAATTTCATTCAATTCGGAGCACAGTAAAAAAATTCAGAGGTTATACCCTTTTTTCCTCTCCGTTTACTGCACTATTTGACTGACACTTAAAAATTTTAGAAAAACCAATTACGCAATAAGAAAACCCAAATGTGTATTAAACTACAACAAATTCATGAAAGGAGTGGATCGAGCAGACCAATATTTGTGTTATTACCTATATACAGAAAAACAGTAAAATGGTCGAAAAAAGTTTGTCTGTACCTCTTTAATTGCGCATTATTTAATGCATTCCGTACATGTCAATATTTCAGCACAGACCTTAAGAGTCCTCGATTCCACGACTTTTTATTGAAAGTATCCAACTCGTGGATAGAAGATCATGTACATGCTTCTGAGCAAAACTTGCCACTATATCGCATACTCCTAATCATGATCCGGTTGACAGACTTTCCGGTCACATAAGGCAACACCAACTTATACCTATTTCAGAAACTAATAAACGAAAAAAAAAGAAGAGCAACAAAGTTAATGTGCAAGTCTTGTGAAGTTGCGTTAAATCTTGGAGACTGTTTTGCTGCATATCATATGAAATAAAAATGCTAAGTACCAAAGAAAATGTAAATAAACTAATATATGAAACAAACTAATTTTGCATTTTTTGCGTATGTATATCTTCGAAATTTCATGAAAGTAGGGGAACAGGGTTGAGAACTTATGAAAACAAACGATGAGATTAGTAAAACTTAAAAACATATTTTCATTTCATTGTTATTCTTCTTTTATAATAAAATAACAAAACAAACCGGTGTAATGCTTCATTTCTGCTTTACCAAATAGGTTTATATTTGTTATTCACGCTTTTGGTAAGTGCATGTCAACAGTGTGTAGTGTAATGAATTGACTTTTTAATAAACATTGTGCCGGGCGTTTTCAGATGCTGGGAAAATTTATAACAGAGAGCATTTTGGACAATCTCAAGATATTTGAAATATTAAAAGTAAAGCTGTTCTACCATACGTTCAAATATAAGATTGACCAATCCAGTGCGAATAAAGGAAACGGTTATTTTTATACAACAAAGAAACGGGTGCGGAAGAAATTTCCTAGAAAAACATGATCTCCATTTAGTTATCCTTTACCATTTGCCACATAGTACAAAATGTGTAAAGTTCTTTTCAAGCAACTATTGTGCATCAACGTTATGACAGTTACGAATGCATAACAGAGCAACTTCATACAATTATACAAAATGAAGATGTTTATTTTTCAATTGCTTTAAATGAGAGCACTGGTAAAACAGATTCAGCACAAATTTTATATTTTATTCGTGCTGTCACTAAAGATTTTCAATGTTTCAAAGAATACTAGCGTTGGGGGTACACACTATCAGGAAGAACTCGCGGGGCCGATATTTTCGAAAACTAAAGAAGTATGCAATAAATTACAATTGAATGTAAGTAATTTAGTCAGTGCCTATGACCTTCTGGAGAGTCAGAAAAGAAGGATTTGTTGCATTGTTAAAAAAAAAAAAAAAAATTAAGAATATTGCGCAAAATCTACACACACATGCACACACAAATAGTCACGATTGCCTTTTTATGCATATATTAGTTTCAGTCGTAATACAACAGAAAATCCTGAAGGGCGATTCACATGTTGATGCGTTATCGTTAGAGCAAGGGCGAGCAACCTTTTTAACCCGCGGGCCAATTCGAATTTCAAAACTTGGTGGCGGGCCGCACATAATAATTTATATATATATATATATATATATATATATATATATATCGATTCAGCCGTTTTCAAGTTTTATTCGGACACTTGAAAGAGCGCTCCATTTTTATATATAAGATATATTATATCTTATATATAAAAATGGAGCGCTCTTTCAAATGTCCGAATAAAACTCGAAAACGGCTGAATCGATTTGGCCAGTCTTAGTCTTGAAAAATTCGTGCCAATCCAGAGATGGTCCAAAAGGTGAGATATTATTTCAAAATTGCGTAGAAACTTTACATTTTGAATTTGAAAATTTTTATAGAAGCGTACTTTGAATAAAACAATAGACGGTCGCTAACACGTGAAATGTCATACGATTTTGACAGATGATGTTCAATTACATTTAATAGAATGTTTTACGTGAATATTATTTAATTATGAATAAATTGTAGTAAATAGTTTGGTTTGCAGTTTTATTTATATATAAAAACGTTAGTAAACGGGCCGCAAGTGTTACTAGAAACTAAATATCAACTTTTTGAAATGTTAATATGAAAATGCACTTTTTGGCATATTTTTCTCAAACACCGTGCTCTGATAGATCTCATTTGTATAATTATATACTTATTAGTATTTATAAAACATTTTCTAGGTTATATTATTTTTTATTTAAGTTATTTATATTCAAAACCTAAATTTGGTATCGATCAAAGGGACATTTTGCCGAACAACATTTTTCCAGTTATAATTTCGTAGAATTTATCGAAGAATAGATAGTAATATATGAAGGTCGGGGTTAAAAAGGTTCACCAGCGATGTGTCAAAAACCAGTAAAGTTAAGCATCGTTTAACAAGGAATTGAAAATCAGAGGGAAAAAATGTATAAGCAGCTGTAACCTTGATTCTCATGACTTTGCTATCTGGAGATAAACTGTAATCTTTGAAAATTCATAATAAAAGTATTTTCTTCCGTTGGCAGTTTTTTTAGCATTAGTTAAAAGTGTAATTATTTGTAAAATACCCATAAAATTAAAATAAGACATTCAACCTGTTTGCCACCTGGCCGTTCCAAGTTAGGGTAAATGGGGTAAAAAGGTCTAGATAACAATTTTTTGAAAGACAGCAAAAATAAGCACATTTCTACAATGATGAAGTAACTGGCAGTTTTACTGAACGTAGTCAGATAATTGTTCGTTTGAAATGGGTTATTTGTGATATGATTGGTTTGCTTTTCATAATATAGTTTATATATGCTCAAAATCAAATTGGACCTTTGTGCCTCGCCCTGCTCTACTTTATACTTTTTATTAAATATACTTCAATTCATCGAATGTTACTTGAAACTTTTCAAAAAGCAGGTTAAAGAAGAAATACCTAATTCATTTTCTCTCTCCTCGCAGAAATTTGAAAATTTTGTATAAGCTCAGTAGTATTATTTACAATTATACACAAAATCCTGAATCAAAAAAGAATCTGAAAAACTTGAAACGTAATCAATATGTCGAAAGACCAAAAATGACTTGGATTGGATTATACCATGTTTTCTATAGAAAGTGTATAAAACTTCCAGTTTGATTGTATTGATAAGATATAGACAAACTAATGGGGTTTATAGCATTCAAACAACACATCCTCCTTATACACTTAAAGTATTAATATTTTTGATTCTCTAGAAATTGTTTAGAATATACCTTACTTAGCAAAACAACGTTTGCCGGGTCAGCTAGTCTTATATATAAAAATGGAGCTCTCTTTCAAAAGTCCGAATAAAACTCGAAAACGGCTAAATCGATTTAGCCAGTCTTAGTCTTGAAAAATTCGTGCCAATCCATAGAATGTCCAAAAGGTGAGAAATTATTTCAAATCCGCGTAGAAACTTTACATTTTTAATTTGAAAATTTTTGTAGAAGCGTAATTTAAATAAAACAATGGACCGTGGCAATTACGTGAAATGTCAAACGCTTTTGACAGATGATGTTCAATTACGTTTAATAGGATGTTTTACGCGAATATTATTTATTTATGAAAAATTTGTAGTAAGTAGTTTTGTTTGTAGTTTTATTTATATACAAAAACGTTAGTAAACGGGTCGCAAGTGTTACTAGAGACTCAAAATATAAACTTTTTTGATATGTTAATATGAAAATGCACTTTTTGGCATATTTTTCTCAAAAACGGTGCTCTGAAAGATCTCATTTGTATAATTATATACTCATTGGTATTTATAAAACATTTTTAGGTTATATTATTTTTTATTTGTGTTATTTAAATTCATAACCTAAATTTGGTATCGATCAAATGGACATTTTGTCGAATAACATTTTTCCAGTTATAATTCCACGGAATTTATCGCAGATTAGATAGTAATATATGAAGGTCCGGGATTAAAAAGGTCCATCACCGATGTGCCAAAAATCAGTAAAGTTAAGCATTGTTTAACAACAATATTTAAAAGTAGAGGAAAAAAGATGTATAGCCAGCTATAACCTTGATTAAAAGACTTTGCTATGGGGAGATAAACTGTAATCTTTGAAAATTCATAATAAAAGTATTTTCTTCCGTTGGCAGTTTTTTAGCATTAGTTAAAAGTGTAATTATTTTGTAAAATACCTTTGAAATTAAAATAAGACATTCAACATGTTTGCCACCTGGCCGATCCAAGTTAGGGTAAGTGGGGTAAAAAGGTCTAGATAACAATTTTTTGAAAGACAGCAAAAAAAAGCATATTTCTACAATGATGATGTAGCTGGCAGTTTTACTGAACGTAGTCAGATAATTGTTCGTTTGAAATGTGTTATTTGTGATATGATTGGTTTGCTTTTCATAATATAGTTTATATATGCTCAAAGTCAAATTGGACCTTTGTGCCTCGCCCTGCTCTGCTCTATACTTTTTATTAAATTTACTTTAATTCATCGAATGTTACTTGAAACTTTTCAAAAAGCAAGTTAAAGAAGAAATACCTAATTCATTTTCTATCTCTCCTCGCAGAAATTTGAAATTTTTGTATAAGCTCAGTAGTATTATTTACAATTATACACAAAATCCTGAATCAAAAAAGAATCTGACAAACTTGAAACGTAATCAATATGTTGAAAGACCAAAAATGACTTGGATTGGATTATACCATGTTTTCTATAGACAGTGTATAAAACTTCCAGTTTGATTGTATTGATAAAATATAGACAAACTAATGGGGTTTATAGCATTCAAACAACACATCCTTATGCACTTAAAGTATTAATATTTTTGATTCTCTAGAAATGGTTTAGAATATACCTTATTTAGCAAAACAACGTTTGCCGGGTCAGCTAGTATATATATATATATATATATATTCATATATATACCTATATATATAAATATATATATATATATATATATATATGTATACCTATTTAAAATCATAATATAAGGTAAAGTAAAAAAATTCATTATTTTTGCATCAGAATGAGGTCTTTAATTGGTATTAAAGTTGGAATTATCCGACTTAGGTCAATTTTGCACCTGACATATAACTGTGACAGTTGATTTTTACAAGCTTCCCTTGAAGCGAATTTTGCAACAGTAAAACCGTTCGTCATGGACAGGGATGATAATCGCGTGGTGCCAAGCCTGGACTAGAAGATGAATGCATGAAAACCTCTGAGCTTCTGGCAAGTCACTATTAAACACAATTTCTCTTCTATCGGACGATTCAGTTATTGAACAAACATTTGCGAGGTCAGAGTTTTTCCATAGAAAAGCAGTTCACGTCAGATTATACTTTGCCACTAAAACCCAGTGCTAGCTTGACCACTGTTTCCGCCGCTAATTTTCTTGCGATTCAGCAGCGATTCGCAGATGGAAATTAGGACCACAGAAAAACGTCCTGTGGCATCCATATATCGAGTTTCTTTTTGTATCCAGCCTTATAGAAGTGGTGCCAAACGGGTTTTTGTGTAATCCTTAGCTCTTAGACAAGCAAAATTGACTTTCATGGCGGTTGTAATCTATAATTATTTCGACATTTTCGATAAATGGCCATCCAATGCGAGTGCATCTTTGACTTCGAAATTACAGGAATGGAATTGAAGGCCCAAACAAAATTGATTACATCAATTACAAAACATCCAAAATGTTTTAGGACAAAATCTTATCTTTCTTATGCCGTCAGTAGGACTGGATTATAAATAAGTCTTTTACAACGCAAGATACATTGATTAATTTCTTTTTCTTCACCTGAGATGAAAATACTAAAGTAAAAAAGTGAATAACTCATATATAATTTTATTGCAACAAGACCAGAATAAAAATACAAAATTTGATAAATTTAATATTTTATATATAATTTTATTTCAACAAAAAAAGAATAAAAATATAAAATTTTAAAAGTAAATATTTCATATATAAATTTGAAAAATCCAATACTTTATATATAAATTTATTTCAACAAGAAAAGAATAAAAATATAAAATTTCAAAAAGTAAATACTTCATATATAATTAAATTCTAATAACAAAAATACAAAATTTAAACAAGTGATTATTTCATATATAATTTTATTGCTGACTAGAACTGACTAGAAAAGAACAACAATACATATTTAAAAAAATAAATATTTTATATGATTATCAGTGTATGTTAGGAGTATATATAAGAGATTAAACATAAGAGAAGTAGTTTAAAGCTAATGGGAAATTTGGCACTGCTTCTTTGATACAATCTGATCAATATCAGCCGGTATCGATGAAGTAGCAACACGTAAGCAGCTTTCTAATCGAGTATCACCTAGATTTGATCGGTGGTCATTCTTTACGAATTTCATAGTTGAAAATAATTGTTCGCACACATAAGTACTACCAAATAGCGACATCATTTTCATTGCATTTTTCTTCAGACACGGAAATTTCTCAGAGCTTATATGAAATTTATAGAAATTTTCGATGTTCACGGAGAAAAATACATTTTTCATTTCGGAATTATTCTGCAAATTGATTATTTCCATTTGGCAGTTCGCTTGTACTTCGTCAACATCAATGTTGAAGGGGGAAGAAAACATTTTTATTGACATAGCTATTTTCTCAGTTCTCAACATTTTGAAGAACCTCAATTGAAACTCGTTGATCAATATGTCTACATATTGAATATATTTTTGAGTATTGTTCGCATTTTCCTTTTCCAAATAAGGAAAATGAGACACATTATTTTGCAACAGATGTTTTCTCCACAATTTCAATTTGCATTCAAAGCATTGTATTTTGTCATAAAAATTGTGTATAAATTGTCCTTTGCCTTGAAGTTCCACATTGAGATGGTTCAGATGCTGCGTTATGTCGATAAGAAATGCAAAGTCGCACATCCATTCTTTATCATGAAAATGAGGAAAGGCATATTCCTTCTTCTCCGCGAACAACTCTATTTCGGTTTTAAGGTCATACACTCTTTTCAACATTGCAGTTCTACTCAGCCAGCGTACCTCAGTATTAAAAATTACATCACCATATTCACTTTCCAAATTATTGAGAAATTCTTTGAACTCACGGTGATTCAGCCCTCGTGACTTTATAAAATTTATCAATTTTATTACTGGGATCGTGACATGGGGTAAAGTTAATTTTTTTGCACACAAACTTTCTTGGTGTATCATGCAGTGGTTAATGAAGATTTCTTCACCTGTGGCATCCTTAATATCTTGAAAAAGCCTTCCCGCTACATTCATACTGGACATTGCTGGTGCCCCATCTGTTGATACACTGACAATTTTTTTTAGTGAAATTGAAAAATTTTCCAAGACAGACTTTAGTTTTTCATAGAGGTCTTTTCCGGTTGTAGCCCCTCGCATTGGTACCAGCGAACACAGTTCTTCAGTAATATTAAAATTGGTGTCAACTCCACGTATGAATATTGCAAGTTGGGCTGTATCGCTAATGTCGCAACTTTCATCCAGCGCCAAAGAACAATACTCAAATTGAGCAATGCGCTCACGAAGTGTTGCTGCTATATTCTCCGATAAGTCATCAATTCTTTTTGCAACTGTGAACCTGGATAAACTAATATTTGAGATAATATTAAGTTTATCAGGGAAAGCTATTTCTGCAACAGCTGTCAGACAATCTTTTACCATATCACCATCCGCAAAAGGTTTCATTTTTTTTGCCAGTATTTGGCTGATCACAAAACTAGCTTTTACAGCTGTATGTGATGAGATCTCTTGATTTTTAAAAATAGAATGTTGTTTTTTTAAGTTTTTTTCCTCTTGATTCACCTTATCTATCCGGAGCTGTCCTGTTAAATTTTTATATTTATCTTCATGTTTTGTTTTGTAGTGCCTTTTTATGTTGTATTCTTTCAATACTGCCACGGTCTCCGAACATAATAAGCATACAGCCTTATCCTTAACGATAGTGAAAAAATAATCGAATTTCCATCTTTCTTGGAAATTTCTGTGTTCATCAACAATTTTCCGTTTTTTTGTTTGCGTGTTCGACATACTGGTATGGATTAATTATTAATTATTAAAATAAATCTAATACTAATATTGATGTCATTAAAATAAATTTAATACTACCTTTTTAACTTCCCGTAGGGTAAGTTATTGTAATGGGCCGAAAATCGGAATTGAAAATTTTAACATTTCTCGACGTTTTGAAGGTTTCTGAACGTTTTGGCATACCTCAAAAAAATGGATGTGTGTGTGTGTGTATGTGTGTGTGTGTGTATGTATGTATGGATACAAATTTCCAGTCACGTTTTAGGGGGCACGGATCAACCGATTTGAATGGTTCAAAAAACATTCGATTCCTATTAATAGGGAAAAGAGCTGATTAGTTTTTGGCAAAGGCAGGTCCAGCCGTTTCGGAGATACGGAGCAAAGAGTGCAAAAAATAGAAATCGAATTTTTGAGAGAACGGAGTATCTGATTTGAATGATCTAAAAAACATTCAATTAGTAATGATTGGGAGAAGTGCTTATTAGTTTTTGGCAAAGGCAGGCCCAGCCATTTCGAAGATACGGAGCTAAATATGTAAAAAATGGCAGTTTTTGAGAGAACTAAGGGTCCGATTGAAATGATTCAAAAAACTTTCTGCTTCTCTTAACAAAATAATTGATTTTGGAAATTTTTTTTTTTTTTTTTTTTTTAGTTTTTTGTATATCGAAAATATTTCAAATTTTATTTTTAATTCTGACTATAGTTCTAATATACTTTACAAATAATTTCAACTCTGCAATTCAGTTTATATAATTCTCATAAATATTAGACAATGTTACAATATTTATAATAATCTATTTTAAAACATTCAGTATTCCTCGAACATTTCGTTACGGTACGGGAAGTTCCAGCAATTTGTCTTAAGGCACGATGCCATAATTGCCTCAAAACAGAATTCCACTTACAGCTAGTTAATAATAATATTGCAATCACGACTTTTAAAAAATCCAAAAATTAGTTAGCTGCAAGTCTCACTGCACTGATCCCGCTTACATCAATGAACCATGCCGCATGTAAACGAGCACGCATAGACCAACGCGTTGTATCCATGGGGGTACACCATAGACCTTATACAATTTCATGGACTGCTAGTCCCCATACATTTCTCAGGTACAAAAGTGTCAAAAGATGTTCTATGGTATAAGGGCATACGAGGGTAATTTCGCGGCCGAGATATGTCAAACGCGATCGCTTAAACGTCAAATAAAAGTCCGTGCTTTCGAAATTGTTGGGAAAATATTATATAATATACAATTTATGCTAAACTAATGAATGTAATAAACTATTTATTTATTTATTTATTTATTTATTTTAGTTATACAAAGTGTTAAAGGGAAATTAGAAAAAAAATAAAAAAATATTTAACATATAAAATTCACTGAAAATAAGAACAGTTGGCTAGAGCTATTATGGAAAATTAGAAAGAAATAATGAAATATTTGTTTAAATGTAATATATTTATTATTGGTGTTTAAAAAGCACAATTTTCGTATGAAAGTGGCGTACATGTTTATCAAGTTTGCTTTTTTATGTTCTTCATGGTGGATTCTATTTGTTAAGTACATTTTACCACAGACCAAACACATTTTAGAAGACATTTTACTTCTTATTAGATTTTGTCTGCTACTAACAATTTTAAAACGCGTATTTTTATCCTCTTTTAGGCAAAATAACGAGCGATCAAACATCTTGTGAACCCAAGTAACTGTAAAATTAAAGCGATCGAGAGCATTCGACTAATCTTGGTAAAGCTCGTGTTCGTATTTGACATATCTCGGCCGCGAAATTACCCTCGTATGCCCTCATACCATAGAACATCTTTTGACACTTTTTATGCGCTCAACTAGCAGTCCATGTATTGTATAAGGTCTATGGGGTACACCATGGCCGGTAATCTCGGAACAAACATCTGTAATCTCGTTTTTAGTTCCCTCTCCCTCGTTTGGAGCGCTGGTAGCGCTACAAAATGGGCTAAAGAAAATATTCTAGAATCTAATATGGCGGAATAATATTTTAGTGTCAAAGTGTCAAATGTTTGTTAAAAGTTTATAACAAATATCATGTCAAAGCGCGGTGTACAATAATGCGGAACATGAACAAATATGCGAAAATGGTGTATTTCCTGCAGAAAATGACGTAATATGTAAAATGATTAGTAAAATAACTGGAGCCCGGGCTGAGCACTGATGGCGAGAACTAGGTGAATAAGTTTTATCAATATGTACACAACAAAATACTCGCATCTATTACTAGAACTTCTGATATAATTTTTTATTGTAGCTCAATAACTGAGACATTTAACAGTATCAATGCTAGGAATTTTAAGGTTATAAATACAAGACACCCGTCTTACTAAATCCCTTTCTGGAAGGTATGTTATTGAAAAATTATTCTTTTTATAACACTTTTTTGTATTGTTCTGGCAAAACTGAAGATGGAAAACCGTCCCTGAAAGGTGAGTTATTTAAAATTTTTCATACTACAAATTAAGTTCGTAGCAAATGATTCTAGATATTTTTTTTCAGCAGAGGTTCTTAACTCAAGATATAAGCACTGCAGAGACCAGATATGCAAAAAACAAAATTTATACCATATAACAAATGTGTTGAGAAAAGAAGTCAGAAGGATAAATATACAAAAAAATATTGAGGCAGAAGTTACAAGAAAGTGTCAAATGTGCTGACAATTTTGCTTATCTCGCAGCAACATTAAATAAGAGGGCTCGTAATTTTATATTAAGTCAACTAAGAGAACATACAAAGAAGCGAAAAGGAAGAAAATTTACACTTGATGATAAAATTCTTGCTTTAACTCTGCATAAAATTTCTCTAAGAGGTTATTACTTTTGGAGAAAAATATTTGTTTTGCCTGCTCCTCAAACATTGAGAAAGTTGCTCTCAGCAATTCCTTTGTATAGTGATATTAATGAGACCCTTTTCCAAACATTGGGTTTAGCTATGGCACAGAAAAAATATGTGAATAGCAAAAACTGTATTCTGATGTTTGATGAAATATCATTATCATCTGCATTCTTTAACGACTGTAAAAACGATCATATTGTTGGTTTTCAGGAACTGGCAAATGGTAGAGAAAGTTTATTTTCTGATCATGCTCTTGTCTTTTTCAAATCAAATAGTTGATACTTGAACTGTATGCAATGCTCATATTTTTTGTGATTGTTTAATGAATGTGTTTTTTTAAATAAAATATATATATATATATAATCTATAGTAATATATAATGAAGTTGTTAAATGTTTTAGCAAATGTAGAAATTGTAAATAAGTGGCTACATCATGGAGTATATTTTGCTAAACAGTTTATTTCTGTTTATTATTGGTGATATTACATTTAACAGATGTCGAGAAGTATATAGATCATGAATTGTACAATAATTTACCGGATAACAGCAGAATAGTTTGCAAATGACATCCCCATATAGTAATTTATTTTAGTAAGCTGTTGATATGCTTTTCAGATAAAAGTAATTTTGGTTTTGTCCTTTAATTTATTGGCAAATGTGTTTGCATATAACTTTCTTGAACTTTTGCCAGTTACTGTTATGAGAACATAATGATTTCTTTTTCTTTGTGATAATGATGATAATGATATTTTGATCAACATTTAAAAGCAGATTAACGCAATGTGCAGAAAAGGTTTTCAGATAGAGACTATACATAGATTTAATGTAACTTATCATTATTTGATTGAGCACCAAGATGAATATAAACAGAGTTAATTTACAAGAATATCTTAGGCATAAATTTTATTCCTTATTTTCGAATATGTTTCTCTTTTTTGATTGCAATATAAATTTATGACCTTTTTGAATTGTTGTTGCTGGGATTTTAAGTTAACTTTTGAGCGCATGAAGAGAGTTATACATTTATGTACGTTTCTATGCTATTTGTGCATAGTTCATAAAGCTCACTAATCGTCATACATTTATGTGCAATTTAAATATATATATATATATATATATATATATATATATATAAATGTGTACATGTACATTTCTATGCCATTTGTACACAGTTTATAAAGCTTAGTAGCATCTATTGTATATATATATATATATATATATATATATATATATATATATATATATATATAAAGAAATATGTGAGTGAGTTCTTGAGGGCGATACATCAAACAAAGAAAAGCCAAAGATTTATAAAATAATCTTTATTTCCAAACGTTTCGACATTCAATTTAATGTCATCATCAGTGGATCTAAAAACAGTATGAAAATTAGTAAATCTAGGTAATTATATGTGGATTGGTAAAGTAACTATACAATAAGGGGAAAATTAACAAACAGCAACACTTAACAACAAACCAAATATAAAAGATAGGAAAGGTAGTAGAGACTAGAATTAAATAAATAATTAAAAAATATAGGCAAAAATATCTAAGTACACTCATATAAACCTACGCATATATACATATATATACATACACATATACACACATATACAATATATATATATATATATATATATATATATACATGCATATATACATATACACACATATGATATACAGATACAACAATATATACCTATATATGTACACATATACATGTACGACTATACAAATATAAATATACGCATATACATATATGCAACGTGCATGCATATTCACAACGACGTACATGTACATGTATGAAACATACATATACTTATACCTATCTATGTAACTATAGCTATACACGTATACACATACATATACGCATAAACATGTATATATACATATATACACATATACATATATATACATATACATATATATACATATATATATATATATATATACATACATATATATATACACAATACATACATATACATATGTACATAAATGCTCACAAATCTATATATATATATATATATATATATATATATATACATACATACATATATACGCATATACAAATACATGCATACACATATACACATGTATATACATACAAACATACATGTTTGTAAGTAATATACATATATATATACACATATACATACAAATACACACACATATATATATATATATATATATATATATATATATAAACATACAATATATGTAAACTCGTATATATGTAAAGCAAACAAAATATTTATGAAGATGGATAATACATATAAAATACAAGTGGACTTACATGACGTTGGTTGGTTACATATAGAGAAGTGTACACAGCACTAGAGATTGGCACTAACATTTATACAACTAACTTGTCAACACTATGCATTTTTTATAATTTTTTGTATGATGTAAACAGAAGAATGATAGTTTTATTGAACAAAAATGTAAGTAGAATTATGTAATTTCTGCCACGACTTCTGTACTTTGCGAGTACCGAGGCATGTATAAACGCCAACACGTGTTTTGAGAGATTTTTAAGGGTCATTCCAGGATTGTTATGGGCGGGTAGGTAGAAAATGGTCGGAGTTGAAACTAGTAATGTTAGGCTAGGTTTGTATGGTTAGAATTAGGAGAAAAAAATTGGAAATGTTATTTAGTATTACTAGGTAGTTATACTAATAACTCAAATATCTAAAATAAAATTTTTTTAAGGTTTATTCAAAATTTGCTATGCATGGGTAGGTAAAGCTCGGGTATCAAGGCCGAAGTTAAACTAGGAAGTGTTGGCAAGGTTAGTAAGGTCAGAATTAGTTTTGTTCAGAGGAGATAAATTTGGAAACATTATTTAGTATTACTTTAGTATATATATATATATATATATATATATATATATATATATATGCACATACACAGTGGATAATATATACATTTACGTACGTTTCTATGCTATTTGCGCATAGTTTATGAAGCTCACTAATCGTCATATATTTATGTGCAATTTATATATATATATATATATATATATATATATATATATATATATTGTAGAGTTTCGAACAAGAATCCAAAAATAATACAAAATAAAAAACAAGAAAAGTTTTAAAAAAACAATTTCTTTAATTATTTGTTTATTGTCAACGTTTCGGAGCTAGGTACGTTCCATCTTCAGGACATCTGTCAAGAAACATGATCTTGATGAGATTTAAGCAAACAATATGTTTAGGAATAGAAAATAGATTTTTCTTAAATAATAAATTAATTGTAACAAGTAATAATGTACAGAAATATGATAATATGATCAAAAAGAAAATGATAAAAATAAATGAGTGGATTATCAGAACAGGATATTAAAAATGATAGAAATTTTTTTGAAAGTTATGGAAAATTTTTTAAGAAAGGCTTAATGATAAAATTGAATTAATTACCTGTATGTTTGAATATACGTTAGCACTTTTTCACTAAACAAGAATTTTTGACAAAAAATGAATTTGTGAGTTATTTTTCCGCCGAATAGTTAACTTTTGTAAATCAAAATTACTAAAAGTGTTGTCTTTTTTTTAAATTATTATTTGAAAACAAATAATATTGTATTCGATGTTGTACTATTGGCTTTTGGAAACGAACTAAATTGTATTTGCTAGTTCATATGTAACACGTGTAAACACTTGAAACGAGAACTGTGAGATTGTATGTGTGTGTTTTTTCATGTTAGGGTGTAAATACTTAAATTATTGAACTTAAAAGGAAGTCGATATTAATTGTTTGTCAAAAAGTGTAAAAAATTTAAATATGAGTCATGTAATAGGTTGTGATCTGATCTAATGTTGACACTGTTAGAAACATTTATGAGAATGAGACAACTCTCCGCGAATAACCTTCTAAAGATGCAACTTTCATGATATAAAATCTTTGGAGTGAAATTAAATGAATGGGCGTTTTCTATAGAGTGTTGTACTAGGGTACTTTTGAAATTTTTTTGTTTATGGTGGACCACACTTAGTTCATGTTGTCTCATTCTCTTGTGTACATATTGGGAGGTTTGTCCAATATATTGAAAAGCACAGTCATTACAAGAAACAGAATATACTACATTAGTATTGAGATTGGATGGGGTAGGGGATTTAATGTTCGTAAAGAATTGGTTGAAGGAGTGTAGGGATGAGCCTGATACTAAAATGTTTTCTTCTAACAAAATTTTGGCAAAATAATAATATAAATCTTCAACGTATGGTATGCTGCAGTAAATAAGATTGGTGTTTTTGATGTTGGTACTGGTATTGGGAGAATTAATTTGTGTTTTTAAGAAAGTTCGTCTTTTTTGAATAACTGAATAAATGAGATTTTTTGGGTAACCATTTTCAATTAGAGTTATTTTTACTAGGGATAAATTTTGTGGATGGAAAGTTTGGTGAGACAACAAAATAGCATGGTCTGTAAGGGAAATAATAGTGTTTATCTTATAGTTTCTGGGACAGTATGAGGAATAGTGTAAGTATCTACCCGACCAAGTAGTTTTTCTATACCAATTTGTTCGAATAAAGTTATTAGTGTTGTAAACGGATACATCCAAGAAATTAAGCCTGTTGTTATTTTGTAGTTCATGTGTGAAAATTATATTATTGTTAAAATTATTGAAGAGATCTAGTACTGTGTTTATATGATTTTTGTTAATGATAAAAAAGTGTCATCTACATATCTAATATAAAAGTTAATTTGAAATTTTAAAGTTGAGAAAACGGAAATTTCTAGTGTTTGTAAAACTAAGTCGATGATTCCGGGAGATAAGGGACATCCCATAGCTGCGCCTTTAATTTGAGAATAAATTGCCATTGCCAAGACAACTTTTATTCTCAAATTAAAGGCGCAGCTATGGGATGTCCCTTTTCAATATATTGGACAAACCTCCCAATATGTACACAAGAGAATGAGACAACATGAACTAAGTGTGGTCCACCATAAACAAAAAAATTTCAAAAGTACCCTAGTACAACACTCTATAGAAAACGCCCATTCATTTAATTTCACTCCAAAGATTTTATATCATGAAAGTTGCATCTTTAGAAGGTTATTCGCGGAGAGTTGTCTCATTCTCATAAATGTTTCTAACAGTGTCAACATTAGATCAGATCACAACCTATTACATGACTCATATTTAAATTTTTTACACTTTTTGACAAACAATTAATATCGACTTCCTTTTAAGTTCAATAATTTAAGTATTTACACCCTAACATAAAAAAACACACACATACAATCTCACAGTTCTCGTTTCAAGTGTTTACACGTGTTACATATGAACTAGCAAATACAATTTAGTTCGTTTCCAAAAGCCAATAGTACAACATCGAATACAATATTATTTGTTTTCAAATAATAATTTAAAAAAAAAGACAACACTTTTAGTAATTTTGATTTACAAAAGTTAACTATTCGGCGGAAAAATAACTCACAAATTCATTTTTTGTCAAAAATTCTTGTTTAGTGAAAAAGTGCTAACGTATATTCAAACATACAGGTAATTAATTCAATTTTATCATTAAGCCTTTCTTAAAAAAATTTTCCATAACTTTCAAAAAAATTTCTATCATTTTTAATATCCTGTTCTGATAATCCACTCATTTATTTTTATCATTTTCTTTTTGATCATATTATCATATTTCTGTACATTATTACTTGTTACAATTAATTTATTATTTAAGAAAAATCTATTTTCTATTCCTAAACATATTGTTTGCTTAAATCTCATCAAGATCATGTTTCTTGACAGATGTCCTGAAGATGGAACGTACCTAGCTCCGAAACGTTGACAATAAACAAATAATTAAATAAAGAAATTGTTTTTTAAAAACTTTTCTTGTTTTTTATTTTGTATTATTTTTGGATTCTTGTTCGAAACTCTACAAAATATACACAAATCCAAGACTCTACCATTCAATATATATATATATATATATATATATATATATATATATATTACAGTACACATTATATATGTGTATATATAATATATACATTTATACAAATATATAATATATACATTTATGCAAATTGCATATCTTATAAATATGTATAATGTAACATGTCATTGTTGAAATTATACGCTTTTTTATATTCAATTTTGGTTTTTTAATTTAAAAAAAAAATTGAATTCAAACGGTCTATATAATATTGGTGCATTTCTTCAGCATTTTATATTCGCACCCATGGTCGACGCTGGCGCCATCTACATTGGGAGAGGAAAACTAACCCGGGCAAATTGACAGTTTTAACCGAAAAACGCGGCAACGAAACATGGCCCGAGAGAGCGATCTATATACTCTTCTTTTATCTATGGGGTACACTCAGAATAAATGTGCTTTACGCTTACGCTGTTTATCAACTGTCACAGTCACCGCGCAAAGAATTAACTAGTGGGGCGCATGGCATCGTGCCTTAAGGCAAATTGCTGGAACTTCCCGTACCAAAAATTATTTTTTTTTGAAAAGATTAACATTTTTTAAAAAAAATTACTCTGAAAAAAATAGATTTTTGAGGAACTATATAAATTTTTGACAAAAACTAACATTTTGTTGAAAAATTTATTTTGAAATATTTTGGAAATTCTGAACTTTTTTTCAAAGCAATCGTACTGCTTTAATGCATAGAGACTAAATATCGAAGCGCGTAAGCGCCGCGTCGCTGTCTAACGCATAAGCATTGGTACGGAACCCATAGAAATGTTAACAAAATGTATACTTATTGTTAAAATCTCTATAAAATATCTGATAATTTGATGTGCATATGTCTAATGTCTAATGATTATTGTTGACCGCCAAATGTTATTTTTTTTTACCTTTTTTTACTAGATCTCCGAAACCGCTAGACCTATTTTCATGAAAATTTGATCAAATCTTCATCTTGATAATGCAAGTAAAATGTTTTTGAATTATACAAATCGGACGCTCCGTTCTCTTAAAAACTGAGTTACCGTTTTTAGCCCTTTTTGCCCCATATCTTCGGAACGGACGTGCCTTTGACAAAAACTAATCAGCACGTCTCCTTATCAATACGAATCGAATGTTTTTTGAATTATTCAAATTGCTTCATCCCGGTTCCCGAAATCGTCGACGAAAATTTGTATCACACACACATACACACACATACATCAATTTTCTAAGGCATGCCAATATATTCAGAAACCTTTGAAACGAAAAGATATATAAAAATTTTCATTTTCGATTTTTGTGCGATTACTATAACTTACCCTACGGAAAGTTAATTATAAATAAATCAATTTATCATCTCCAGAACATTAACAATCGTCATTTCATTTCGAATCAAATTTCAAAAAAAAAAAAAAATTTCCACAAAATTGAAAAAGTGCTCCTGCATAGTCACAGTCTAAACGCATTTGCAAATAATTCTGTGCGACATTTTCACTTATACTGTGCTTAGCTTGGCGGCATTTTCACATTTTTCAATAATTTTCACAAAATTGAAAAAGTGCCCCAGTACATAAACAGTCTAAACGCACTTAGGTAAACATTTGTACCAGAGTGGCGCTTAGACTGTGCTTAGCTTGGGGGATTTTTTGAAAAAAAAAAAGAAACAAAAATTTTTTTTTTTCCAAAATCAATTATTTTGTTGAAACAAGCAGAAAGTTCTTTAAGTAATTTAAATCGGACACTTATTTCTCTCAAAAACTGCCATTTTTTTAACATTTAGCTCTGTATTTCCGGAACCGCTGGGCCTACCTTTGCCAAAAACTAACCAGCACATCTCCCTATCAATAGGAATCGAATGTTTTTTAAACCATTCAAATCGGTTGATCCGTTCCCTCAAAAACTCGCTTTCTATTTTCTGCACTCTTTGCTCCATATCTCCGTAACGGCTGGACCTGCCTTTGCCAAAAACTAATCAGCACATCTCCCTATCAATAGGAATCGAATGTTTTTTAAACCATTCAAATCGGTTGATCCGTGCGCCCGAAAACGTGGACGAAAAAAAGCGGACATACAAAACACACACACACACACACACACACACACACATCCATTTTTTCTGAAGTATGCCAAAATGTTCAGAAACCTTCAAAACGTCGAGAAATGTAAAAATTTTTGATTTCGATTTTTGGACGATTACTATAACTTACCCTACGGGAAGTTAAAAAAATATAATAGCAAGGCGGCCGTGTTATATATATATATATATATATATATATATATATATATATATTTATCTATGTTTTTATTGCATATTTAATCAAGTTGCCGACAAGTGAGTAACTTGTCTATGCATTGTGTACTATATATGATAAAATAAAAAATACTATACTTGATAAAATATATAAAACTCTAAAATTTTAAAAATGCTTGGCGGGCTGTAGAAAACCACTCCGCGGGCCGCATGCGGCCCGCGGGTTGCTCATCCTTGTGTTAGAGTAAGTTTTGTTGTAACTTGAATGAGTCGAAATCGCAAAATGGCTTCAGAAACTGTTTTTTTTTTATTTATATTATATATATTTATATACAGAATATTATAGAATATAATAACATGTAACGTAATTACGGTACATGCTTTTTTTAATTTTTAATTTTTAACCTTTATAATTGAGTTTGAAGTAGTCACTTACAAACTTTGTTTTCGCGAGAAAATCCGAGTTGATGATATTACATTTTCTCTAGTCTCAACTAAAGATGCTGCAGGAATGTTGAGGACATTCTCTTCATTACAAGATATACCTGTGGAGGAGGTGTTGATCTTGTTTACGGGTAAATTGAATTAAATTATATAATGAAACCGAAAATGTAATTCATGGTATAAACATAAACTAAATTCTGATTATCACTTATCAAATGCAAAAATAATTGTAATGTAAAATTCTAGTCTTCTAGTGATTCACAAATCAGCTTGTAACATGTGTAGTCTAGGGATACACTTTAATTGTGATGAAAGTGTATTTTCACAAACTTTATCGCCAGGAGCTTTAGAAAGTCCTAATTTGAAATATTTAATGTAAACTTTGTAAACTGCACAAAATATATAAAACTTATACAAAAGAAAATAAAATACTGTCAGCATAAGATAACCAAAACTCTCTATATGAGAATGAGATATAAAATTACAATCTTTTCAAAAATCTATTTAAAGATATATTGATTAACAATCGATAATTAGAGTCATTAAACTTTAAATTAGAATCATCTGCAGCTTTAATAATATCAACGAGGATAGACAGAGTCATGTCAAAATATGACATGTCAGACGACGCTCGGGCAGTGGATATGATCATTGGACGAACGTTCACAGAATTCATTCACTATGTCATTTATAGAAACTATGCCAAGTGCACAAGAGGGGTATTGACTACAAAATTGCAACAATATCCCTTTTGAAAAATGTGTTGACGTCGCCAAAGAAAAGATCTGCACTCATCTACACAATATCGAAACGCAAACAAACTGTTACAACCACTTGTGAATGAGAATATAAACCAAAGGCTTAAAAAAATTGACCTGCTGACCTGACCAAATAATCACTGTCTGCCATTCTTCATGGATAGTTACTCAACGGAGGCATCCCAACATATTTATTTTCTTTCAGTATGCAAAAAAATACATAAAATTTTTATAAATCTCATGCTGGAAGTACGTATGTGTGCCAACAATTTCATTACTTAAATTAATTACATTAATTAAAATAAAAAGGTCCACAAAAGAAAAGTCGCTGAAAAACTACATACAACTCCAAATATTCACCGTCCTATTTCATAATAGTAATTTTTGTAGTCATTCTCATTTATATACCACATAGTTATACATTCAAAATTAGGTAGTTATTTTTTATACTAATAATTTGCTAGAAATATTTCTTGTGGGGTCATCTAGTATATAAATAATAGTGCAACTCGTCATAAAATTTTCAAAAGATTGCTGGCCTTTGATTTACACCATGTAACAAATGTATTTAGAAAGAAATTAAGAAGAATAAATACACAAAAAAAACATTGAGGCAGTAGTTACAAGCAAAACTGGAATATAATGAACATTTTTCTTATCCACCAGCAACATTAAATACGAGAGTTCATCTTTTTCCTTAAAAGCATAAAACATCACTGGTTGCATTTTACTTATCGAATGGAGTTGTGAATATCATTAATTTGAAATGTATTGTTGTAGATGACGGAAGAAAACTATTAAGTATTGGTCTAAATGTTATAGTAATAGTTTGAAATCAGTTTGCTGCTAATTGCAAAACTATAAATGTGCTTCTTCAATAGATACCGAGGAACTATATAAAACACGAAATCTCGTCTGGAATAAACTTATATTTGAAATAGATGGCCGGTTATGATATAACTCTTCTGTATGATCCTCCACAATAGCTAAACTAAGAAATAACTTTAGATTTATAGATCAAAAAGGGGAGGCATGTTGGAAAGATATCAGATTATTATGACTTTTATAACAATTTTGTATGTTTTGCCATTGCACTACTTTAACAAACATCTCGATGGAACAAAAATACAAAATGAAGGTTAACTTTGCAGCACAAGTATTTCAAAACTTGTAGCTCTTAGACTTCAATATTTCAATGTACATTCTCATGAAACAAATGTGAGCACTACTTCAGAAGGTACTGATAAACTATTGGAGTTCATGAATTGTCTTTTTGATAATGTCAATTATTTAGCTCATTTTCCAACAATAATAATTCTGTTCTGGTTCAATGCATTTCATTAAACCTTATATTACATCACAACCGTTATGAAAACTTCTACGTTATAAAAAAAAATTGAATTAGAACTATAGATGATTTGGAACATATTTGTGAAAAATTAATTGATTTAATTATTTGCATATGCAAAATTCACGTATAATCTGGATAAATTTTATAATAGCAATTAAAATATTTTTTTGATATTTCACAATATAAAAAATCAGCTCCGATAATGAGTTTACCAATTATGTTAATTCAGATCAATTTTCAAAGCGCCGTATAGACTTGAGAAGAATTATTATTTTGGTATTCAGCATTATTGTATCAGCATCATTCAAATAATTAATAATAAACACTTACCTTAATATTTTTAGTTTTCATTGACATGCAGTAATATTACTCAAACCTGAGGAGCTTTCTATGCAACTCAAAAAACATCATGTTCACTTCGAAACCAACATCCATTAACAATTCGGTGCGTATATTTTTTATCATCTTGGCAAATATCTGAAAACAAATATCTTTGAAATTTCACATAAACACATTAATACATGTATAATTTATTAATATAATTCATGGATCGTAATTCATAAAGTATACGATCTCCATTGCTGTTGACAGAAACATAACAGATCAACACAATTTATTGAACACTGTTAATATAATTAATTGATTTATAATAGTATTGTGTTATAAAAAAACGTTATAAAGAATCGAAAGAACCACGAGCAACGAACTGAAGTGACAGAGTGTTTCTCCTTTGCCTCGTGTCATATCGAAAAGGCGGGAAACCAAAACAGAATGCGCGTCTACACAGACAAAGATTTACGGCGAAGGTTGATATTATTGACATTAAAAAACAACTAGCACGACTCGCGGCAAATGGCGCATACTGTCAATTGAATTGAGCACTCTTTTTTGATTTTGCTTAAAATAAATCTTAGTGTTCAAAATTTTGATAAAAAATATTTCTAATTTCAAATATGCACCATCATTAATTATTTTAATAGGAAGAAAAACTACTTATTATATTATTCTCTTCTGTACTACCTCAATCTTTGCAATTATGATCTAATAAGTGACTGCCCTTTGCAGAAACTTAATTCTGAAACAATGTGCATTGATTGAGTTGCTTAAAAAGTTAGAAATTCTTAAGAATATAGAAAAGAAGCATATAAAATAATATAATTTCACAACGTAGTTGTATATACTTCGATTTTTTCGAACCATTCGATCTATGAATTAATGTCACGAAAATTTTGTCAAAATCAAATAAAAAAAATGATTATATTTGTCAAACATCTGTACGACAAACAACATTTCATAAACCCATTTACTACGTAAACAATTAAAAATGAAATTAAACCATGTAGCTTAATATTATGTGTTGTGTTTTTTCCTGGTGTAATAGTGGATTTTTATAAAATGAATAAAACTGTGGAAGAGATAACATTATATGAAATATGGCAATATAATCAAAATGAAAATAAATGAGTGTATTATAACGAAATATAAGAAAAAAATTTAAAGGCAATTAGAGAAAACAAAATTAATTAGCTGTATGATCGATCATACACTAACATTTGGTCACTAAAAACAATTTTATTAAAAGCTGTGTTTTTATTAACTTCTTTTCAGACGAGAAATGAATTTTGTAATTATTTTATTTATTAGTTTCCAACTATTAGTTATTATGTTTTTTCGAGTTTGCCATGTGAAAAAATTTCCTCGATGTTATGGTTTTACGATTTGGTATCAAACCGATTATTATATGGATAAATTTTAAGGAGAAACACTTGACGTAAAATCTGCGTGTATGTGTATGTGTTGCTTTTATTTATCAGGGTGTAAATACTTGAACTTTTGATCCTAAAGTAGACCTTGATATATTATGAAGTACAGGAACAGAAGGGTAAATTTCGAAAACAAACAGACGTAAATATAGTACCAAGAAGAAAGAAAACATGTAATGCCTACAAAAGAAGTTGTTTAAATATATTTAACATGCATTAGTCAAAACCTCAACCTGAAAATGAAACAATATCGAAGAACAACAAATATACATACTCACTTAACAATCATAAATAAGCGGCACAAATATAAATATGAAATTCACAAGTAAATGCAGAATAAAATGCTGTCAAAGTTCTTTGCTTTATTCACAAATAAAACTAATAAGGTTAATGATTGATTCATCAAAATACTAACCTGTAAGCCTGTAAATAATTATATCACCAATTAAGGTAATTCATCGTCAATTAAAGCACTGAATTTAAACAAAATAGAATTAATATCCAAAACAGACATGTGGAAATAATCCGAAGCACCGAACGCATAGACCTTATACAATTTCATGGACTGCTAATCCCCATACATTTCTCAAGTAAAAAAGTGTCAAAAGATGTTCTATGTATAAGGGCAAACGAGGGTAATTTCGCGGCCGAGATATGTCAACTCGATCGCTTGAACGTCAAATGAAAGTCCGTGTGTTCGAAATGTTGGAAAATATTATATAATATACATTTATGTTAAACTAATGAATGTAATGAACTATTTATATATTTATTTATTTATTTTTAGTTATACAAAGTGTTTAAGGAAAATAAAAAAAAAATTAAAAAAAATTTTACATATTATAAAATTCACTGAAAATAAGAACAGTTGGCTAGAGCTATTATGGGAAATTAGAAAGCAATAATGAAATATTTGTTTAAATGTAATATATTTATTATTGGTGTTTAAAAAGCACAATTTTTGTGTGAAAGTGGCGTACATATTTATCAACTTGCTTTTTTTATGTTCTTCATGGTGCATTCTAATTGTTAAATACATTTTTGCGACAAAGTTGATAAGGTCATGATAGTGCTGGACAAATTGCTGGAAATGGCTTGATCTAAAAAAATGTGCAAGTCCCAAGTCATTCAACTTTCGGAGAATCGTGCTTTCATATGAACTTTTGTACATTAATTTAAAGAATTCCGAATTAGGGTTTCTATATATAACATAATTTAAAACTTTCATCGGAAGAATATGAAAGATATCCTCGATTTTGTATATCGATGAATGTCGAATTTCCCGGAATACTTGCGAAGCATTCAGAACAGGTTTTACTGCAATCAGGAACTTTACCACAGACCAAAACATTTTAGAAGACATTTTACTTTTAACAATTTTAAAACAGGTATATTTTTATCCTCTTTTAGTTTAAACATCCGAGCGATCAAACATCACGTGAACCCAAGTAACTGTAAAATTTAAGCGATCGAGTGCATTCGACTAATCTCGGTAAAGCTCGTGTTCGTATTTGACATATCTCGGCCGCAAAATTACCCTCGTATGCCCTCATACCATAGAACATCTTTTGACACTTTTTATGCGCTCAACTAGCAGTCCATGTATTGTATAAGGTCTATGACCGAACGACATAAATTCGACGAAAAATACCGAAGTAACCCACCCGAAGAACGAATGGAAGGGTATCGGCACACTACCATAAAGCGACGCACGATAGTCGGAATAATAAAACTTTAGCATTATTTAAAATAAGAATATAAAAGTGCGCCCACACACCTAACGAACGAACACGAACGAACATGACGAACAAGAAAATATAAAGAAGAACGAACATGACGAACAAGAAAATATAAAGAAAACGAACACGAACACAAACGAACGCGAACAATTCCAAACAAACGCCTCAAAGCAGTAGGGCTTGAATCTTTTTATTCGAGGGGATGTACCGTGAAACGATTTATTATTTAAAGTGGCGGGAAAGCGAAAAATTATTTAAAGTCATCAAATTTACAAGATTTGTCAATAACAGCAATATCTTATAATAAACATAACATAAACTAATGCAGGACGGCACATTTTAACATCAAAAGAGAAAAATGTTTGTCTACATTCGTGGTAGCGTCCACACTGCGCATATGAGTTCAAACATGAACAAACAATTCTCTTTGATGTACCGACAAGTTGCGGAACATTGCTCGCCATGTATGCTTGTGTTTGTTCGTGTTCGTTGTGGCGTCCACACTATGCTCGTTGCCGTTCGTTCTTGTACGCAATTCTTGCTTGTTCATGTTCGTTCGTTAGGTGTGGACGCACCTTAATACGGACGTTTCTCTCCCGATTTTACGATGTGTGTATGTGTATGTGTATGTGTGTGTTTTGTATGTCCGCATTTTTTCGTCCATGTTTTCGGGCACACGGCTCAACCGATTTGAATGGTTCAAAAAACATTCATTCCTATTGATAAGGTGATGTGGTGATTAGTTTTGGCAAAGGCAGGTCCAGCCGTTTCGGAGATACGGAGCAAAGAGGCAGGAAATAGAAATTGAGTTTTTGAGAGAACGGAGTATCCTATTTGAATGATCCACAAAACATTCAATTGGTAATGTTTGGAAGAAGAGGTGATTAGTTTTAGGCAAAGCAGGTCCAGCCATTTTGAAGATACAGAGCTAAATGTAAAAAATGCAGATTTTGAGAGAACAAAGCATCCAATTTGAATGATTCAAAAAACTTTCTCGTTGTTATGACAAAATAATTGCTTTTGGAAAAAAAATTAATGTTCAATTCATTTTATTTTTTGAATTTTTTGGATTTTAAATTTTATTTCAAGAAAAATATGTTATAGAATCGTAATTTTTACATCCATACTTTTGACTATAACCCTAGCTTTCATTCAGTGGAAACTAAAAATAAAATTCAAACTGAAACTATTGAATTGGATGTGAAAAAATAATAATAATATGAATATAAAGAATAAGTAGTACTTACAATTATCAGTATATCAAGACATGGTAATGCACTACAGTATGTAAATAAAACAAAATACTAATTTTAAAAAAATCACAAATACGAAATAAGATAAAAAACTTTTTAAAATATTTTCACGAAAACTTTTATTAAATTTTCAAAAACCTTTTCCACTGTATGAAGGCTAAGATTATAGCCGAAATAAATTTTTGAAAGAAATTCATGTTTTTTATTGGTGTTATGCCCGATTATTAGACACTTTAATACATATGTTCAATGCAACATTCAGAATCATACAATATTTATATATATATATATAGTATATATATATATTTATATTATTTATTTATATATACATTATTTCATATCTTAGTCAGACAGAGGTGCCGGGGTAAAAGAGATTATGAAAAACAGTTTTCATATTATATATATATATATTACATTTCATTGACTATAATATCTATTTCATTATATAATATCTATTATAATTAAAAATCTCTACCTTTATATATAACTCTTCAGTCTTCTTGTCTTCAATTTCCTTATAGTATTTCTTTATTTTTCTTTTAAAATTATCGTCATCATTGGTCATCTTAATATCGTTCGGCAATTCGTTATACGATATATTTTGTTAGCACTCCGTATGACATTTTCTTTCAAATTCTTCTTTCTATTGTGTTCAATGTGAAAATCTGTTGCATTGTCTAGTGTAGTGTTCATGTATACATTGATTTATGTCTATTGCTGCACTTATTTTAATTCGGTTAAATTTCATTTTGTATATTAGTTTGCATTTCTCTATGCATATATATATATATGATAAAGTTGTTCTTGGGCATTCATCCACTATAAATATTAAAATTATAACATAATAATGTTATATATGTATGTATTTATGTATATATTATATACTAGATGACCCGACAGACGTTGTCCTGTACCCATGTCTACATTTTTTAATATAATATATACTAATATTTACCGTTTACCTAAAAATAATAATTATTGTTTTTTAAATTACTCTTCACGCTATATGAGCGATGTTAAATGTAGAACTGCTTTAAATAAAATGATGAGTCTCAATTCCCACACTTTATTAGAAATTGAAGTCTTTTAAACGGTATAATATAGCCATAACCATAACATAACACTGGTACTTCATGTTAGATTAAATTAATTTAATTTTTATTATCTAAGATATTCAAAATTGCACCTTAAACTTCTCCTAATCGATATTGCGAGGGCTGAAATGTATGTATTCATCTTTACTTTCCCATTTGTTGTTATAAAGTGAAATTTTTACGAATTTAAAAATATTGTGGAGAGATTAGTAAAAGATGCAAAGAAATTATATACTGAAAAAAAAACATATTGAAAATTTAATATGCGAATCTTGTGTTGGCGCCCTCTGATGCGTGCGCTCGTATTTTTCGCATGCATCGCATTAAGGTAGGGACCGGCGCTGATTAATACTTAATTTCATATTTTAAGTGAATTAATTTGTCATATCCTGTTCATATGTGTATCATTCAATCTTCCATACATATACTGTATTTTATATTAATTTAATTCCTGGGCACAACTGCTGCTGCTTTTTGGCAATAATAATGTAGACATTTCATTTTTCTTATTCATAATAATAAAATTTATTATACATATTCTAATATTGTCTAGGTTCATAAGTAAATTGAAATTTTTGGCAGATGATAGTTTTCATTTGTTTTCAATGTAAACAATGACAATTCGTTTTTTGCAATTTTTGCCGTTTGTATACTACAATATTGCCACATACATCCCAGTACTTTATAATCTCACATATCCTAGAAAATATCCTTAACAAACTTCAGAAAGATTTATCAAAATCCGAATAATTGTTTGAAAGGTGTATTCAGCGAGTGCTTGTAATTAATTATGACTTTATATAATAGCAACAAAGCTCAATTTTTTAAAAGTTTTATTCGAAAACGTTTGGTGTGAGAAAAAGAAAAGGGTCTGTTTTTAGGGTCTTCCCGGCAATTATTTGATTTTTTCTCGCCATAAGAACCATCCATGGACTTCATCGAACATTTTAAAAAAAAAATTGGCCAATTGGTACAGGCGTTGTTGAGTTATGCGCTTACCAACCATTTTGCGCTTGATTTTTATATATAAGATATGTATGTAATGTTAAGCGATTTGCGGGTTGGCCATAATCAAATAGTTTACATTTTCATATGTGTAATATTAATATTTGGATTTTGAAACATTTTACTTATTTTATTTTTAAACAGAGCACTGTTTGTCATGTTGATTTTTTAAATTTTATTTTAATTTTTTTTTTCATTATTATAATATCAAAATTGTTTCGTAAACTTCTCTTATTGTTATCGTAAGGACCGAATGGTATTATTCATGTTACTTTCCCATCTGATTCAGAATATCAGATTGTTGTTTTAAAGTTAAATTTTAACGTATTTTATTAAAAGATGCAAAGAAATATTTCCTTAACTATATTGAAAACAAAACACAATTATATTTGTATGTGAATTATCTCTGCTTATAATAATTAAATTTAGTATAGACACCACTAGGTATAAAAAAAAGCTCAAGATTTTTGTTTCTAGTACATTTTACTTCAATTTTCATATTTTGTCCATTTCATTATAATCGTATGTCTTCAACGTACAATTTCATCAGATGCGAAACATTTTCAACAAGAACAAAAGTTCTATTCAGTTTCTTCGGTCTTAATTAATAAGCCATTTTCTATGCACTGACTTCCAATTTTCCATTTTTTTTATATTATAATTTGTATCTATTTTTTGAACAAGTTTCGTTCAAACTAAATCAGCTCGTAGTTTTTTCGTCAATAATGCCCAATAATTTAAACTTTCGTAGGTTTGTGCTTATGGGTTGAACACTAGACAATTTCTTTTTTGAGTCCACATTAGCTTCAAACATCAAACGAGAAGAATTTAATAAGTACATGAAACAATAAGCAGAACAATAATTTACTAATTTGCAGAGTATCATGAATTGTTTCTACTGATATCACATTGCAAGCTGAATATGCTTTTTGTGTATACGTATCCATTAAGTTAGATTGTTTATTATAATCTATTAAGTATTCTAAATTTTATATTAAAAAAAAAATGTGAATAATATATTATAAATTCTATTTGTGCGCCCGCATTTTTGCATGCATCGCATGCAAGGCAGGAACGGCCCTGCATACATTATTTATATATTTCTCCTCTTCGCATATTTTTTCATTTTTACAATGTCTCTCATGGTTTTATTAAGATTCTATATTTATTTTTATCCACATATGTTCAACCGTTGATTACAGTTTGTTTCCACAAGCTATATTTTTCTATGTTCCTACTGGCATGATTGCCGAGGAAATCTTCCTACTATGACGTACTAAAAAATCTCTCCATCTCCAATTTTTCAACCAATGACGAAAACGCTTTCACAATTTTCCACCAGCACGTACGCACAATTTTAAGGTGCGAACGAACATAATGAACGTACCAGAACGAACGGCAACAGATAGTGTGTCGCCACAACGACCACGAACGAAACATAAACAAACATGGCGAGCAATGTTCCGCAAACTTGGTCGGTACATCAAAGGGAATTGTTCGTTCATGTTGGTATTCGTATGTGCAGTGTGGACGTCTCAACGAACGCATACGAACATTTTTGTTTTATTAATTTAATAATTAATATTTTTTTTAATAATTAATAATAATTCAATAAGTTTTAATAATTTAATAATATTTACTGTTAATTATTGTGTATAGTTTTAAAAATTTTGAATTTGAATTATGAAATGGTCAATAGACGTAATTTTATCATTCATAAATGAAATAGAAAAGTTTCCTATATTATGGGATACTGATGGACCCTTTTTATAAAGATATCAGAAAAAAAACGATGCTTGGGAAATGTAGGCAAACGGTTGAGACGTCAAAAGCTGCAGTAAAGAAGAAATAGTAGTCTTTACAAGTAAATATTAAACTTGTTATCATACACAGACATTTAACATGTATGTTAAGGGTTTCAGTTTCTGTTCGGGACATTGTGACCAGTGCACATCAATCAAAACAAATTATTGTATACCTGAGTGAGTGAGTCATACGGACAATGGCGTCGATACGTAGGCGATCGCCTCGGCCGACCGCCTGACATAAATATAAACACTAACTGTTCATCACTTGGAACAACAATTGCGTCGGCTATGAACATATTGAACTCAATTGCTGATGATAGTGATATGTTTTGTAATTACAATTGAAAATCAAAGTGTGATCAAAGTGAAATAACAACATCTCCAAATAATAACATCAATATTTAACAACTCAATCGAGCAGCCGTGTTCTAGCAGTGCTAACCGAAGTGACAAATACAGTGCCGACAAATATACACAGTGGCAGACAGTTCCGTGCAGTGCTAAAAAGCGTAAAGTGTGTGGTTACAAAAATCAATCCTCTGGAATTGACCACAAATTTAGTGTATTATCAAACGAAACGCCAAAAAGTAACACCGCTAACGGTAATAATAATACAAACACAACAAACAGTCAGACTGCTGCAACCGTAAAACCGCCCCCAATTTATATATACAATGTCAATGATTTTGCCGATATGATGCAAACAATTAGTGCCGCTTTACAACCAAGTCAATTTGTCACGAAAACTCTGCCTAATGATATGTTTAAAATTAACGTCACTAACGCAGAGACGTTATAGAAATGCCCGTCAAGTTTATGAAAAAATAACAATATTATATTCCACACCTATCAAATAAGCAGCGAGCGTGCATTTAGAGTGGTGCTCAAAATATGCATTATACAACTGATATAAATGAAATCAAAACAGCTATCGAGAAATACGGACATACAGTGAGAAGCATTAGAATACTTGAAACAACGCATACAAAAAACCGTTACCAAGAACCAAATAGTAACAATTCGGCGATTGACAAAATTGACAAGCTAATGAACCAATAGTGTTTTTTGAACCGCCAAGGACGAACCAAGGACGTTATCCAGTGCCATAGGTGCCAGCTCTGGGGACATACTAGGACATACTGCAACCGCT
>NW_020538900.1:0-26773 GCF_003426905.1 Ctenocephalides felis
ATAAATCGATTTTATAATATAAATATACCAAGGTTTATATAACTTATGAACTACGGCCCGGAAAACTTATAAATTCGCTTAAGTTGTCTATTAACTCATCAGTTACCGAGTGTAACAATTTTTTCTTTTTTTTCTTCAATGACATTTCTTCTGGCCTCACACATTACATTCATTAATTGGTTTTCTACTATTTTCCTGGTGTCGTCATCAAACCACTCTAGACTTTCAGCAATATATTGGATAAATAGATTTTATTCACTATGTTATTACATATTATTACATTCTATTAAACCAATTGAGTTTTTAACATTTGGTCCATGTCATCTTCTGGCTTTTTCTTCTTTTTTTTGGTGGCAATACAGATTCGTCATCGATGATGATGATTGAAATCCTTGATCCTTCAACCGGATCTTGGCTAGATCTTGAGCTGCAAGTTATACAATTTATTCTAAAATTTGCGCACTACGTCCATCTTGTGAAATTTGCTGAATGCTGGCACGTGCAATTTGCTGCCGAATTACTGTAGACATCATCCACGTGGCTTGAGTAAACTTGGGGTTCAGGAAGTGTCGCGAATCTACCAGTTACATATGCGGAGTTAAGGATCTGTGGAAAGTCTACCACGTGTCCCAAAGGAATTACTTAGAAGAATTCATGAGGTGACATTGTACAAGTGATATCTATTGATATTTATTTATTTGACATTACCTACAGTAAATATTATAATTATTTCATTGTATTGTAATTGCTTATTATAGTTAAAAAATTTGAGTTGTAAAGGTCGTAGGCTTGTAGGTTCATTGTTATTTTGACGCCATTTTACGCGACCGACATCCATTATAGTTAGCTTAAGGTCTGAAGTTTATACTCGGTGTGGCCTTACCTAACAATATTATATTAATCTTTTTAAAGTTGTTTTCATATTTTTCATTCTTTAGACCGATTGTTATTAGTTTATAAAATTCATTTGAAGTAATAAATTAATTTCAATATTGTTGCAGCAGAGGTCACAGATAGAAATTACGTTTGACATTATATTTGAATATGTTACTAACTTTAAAGGCGATAATACTGCCGGCTTAAATATACGCAAACAGAAATTACTGGAAATGTTTCATCGGATCGAGAAAATATATGTTGAATTGGAATTGCTCGAGCCCAAAAAGTACTCAGTAGAATTCCGCAAATATTGTGAGAAACATTTAGATTTATTGACTAGGATTGACGAAATAGTCCAAGATAACGCCGTTGATAACAAACAAGCTATTGATAATATAATAAAACCCAATAATCCGCAGGTAAAATTACCTAACATAGTATTGCCGAGGATCAATGGCGAATATAATTCATGGGTTAATTTCAATGACATTTTCATTTCGTTAATACATTACAACAAAAATTCAACAGACGTAGAAAAGTTGTATTATCTAAAAGGTTTATTGTCTCCCGACCCGTCTAAATTGATAGCGAATTTAACCATGACAAACCAAAACTATGTCATAGCTTGGAATTCGTTGACACAGCGTTATGATAATAAACTTTTCATTATTAATGCACATTTGTCATCATTATTTAATTTACCAAATTTAACTAGAGATACGTTTGAACATTTAAATTCATTTTTAAACACTGCTCGACAACAGGTGTTATCACTGAAGTCTATGATGACGCTAAGTATTGGGATTTAGTCTTTACATTTTTATTCACAAAAAAGTTAGACGATAAAACCTGCTTAGCATGGAATTTACATAGGAATAAAGATTTGCCTACTTTGGAACAGTTTTTTGAATTTTTAACTTCACGTATTTCAGCCTTGAAGGCGACTTTTAGATCACAGCATTCCAGCAGTATATCAAAATTTAATTCAAAACCCGTTAATTTCATTAGTAAACTAAAATCCAAGCGAATTTGTCCTTTTGACCATTCTATAAACGAAATCACCCATTACTTAATTGTGAGGCATTCAAAAAATTGTCTGTACAAGAACGCAAGAAATTTGCAAAAGAAAATAATTGTTGTGAGAAATGTTTGGATGGTTTTCATGCCTTATCAAGTTGCAAGGTACATGTAGGGTATGTAAATCCGAGTTGCATAATACTTTGCTACACATTGCACAAATGATCAGATTAGTCATCAAGTAGATAAGCCTTCTGATAAGCCACCGACGATTTTGTTAGCTAACTGTAAAAATAACATTCAAACTTTGTTATCTACTGCCATTGTAAGGGTTTATGATTCATTCGGTAGATCATTTAATGTACGGGCATTATTATGTTGTGCCCGCTGCACAACACTATTCCTATATACAGTGTGTGCAGCACTAGCTAGTACAGGCGAAGAATATCGGAGATACCCGAAGATATCCGAAGAAGGGAGACCTAATGGCCCGTCTCCACTGCACGAACGCGCATGGCGAATCTCGTTTTTGACATGCGCGTGTTTTGCTTTTGCTTGCAAAATTTCTGTCTGCGCACTTTGCGAACAGATTCGCCGTACGGATTCGTGCAATAGAGTCTTTTTCTTGGCAACTAGCGGCGATACTAAACTACTAAATTCAGTTAATTACATAATTATACAAACTACATCTAATATTCATCAAAGGTTGTTTTGTTAGTGTCAATAAATTATTTTGTAAGTCAAAAGGACTTTCTTGAGTTTGAATTTATTATTATATATCCTCGAAATAATCTCCGCTGAAGGCAACAACAAGCTGTAGTATATCATTGTTAAAGCAGTGAAATATACGAAGCATAACATTGGTGGCGAGCGGTAAAATAAATCCAACACAAAAACAGGCCTGGAGGATCGAGGAGAAACAAAGGAAAGTTCACCACATATCAAGTAAGCTTTGTTTAAGACGCGCACGCGTCATCCTGTCCGCCATCTTGAAGACGCCACCGAGCGACGCTATGAAGCCAAGCAATTGCAAGGTGCAGCAAGGTGTATTACATCAGCTAGGAAGGAGTAACACTTGAGTATCAATAGTTATAGTTTGTTTTCGAAATTTTAGACACCGATTATAGTTTTAAGTATCGTTGCCTTTTATCACAAACCTGTAGATTAACATATTCTAGAATTACAAACCTTTAAAAATAAATTTTCAAATTATATTACCAACCTTTAGAACAAATACAAACTTGTAGAGTAATTTCAAACCTTCAGAAACAAATATTTAGATTATATTACCAACCTTTAGAACAATTACAAACCTTTAGAACAATTACGAACCTTTAGAGTAAGTAAAAATACTTTTAGAATAACTTACAAACCTTTGGAACAATTTATAAATCTCGAGATTAATTTACAAAACTTTTCACAAACCTTTAGAATTAATGTAATCTCAATATTATATTTACTCTCATATTATTTATATATAACTACATTCTGTATCTATTCTTTACCCTTTTATATGTGTTTTATGTGTTATTGCTGTTAACATGTCACTAATCTAATTTTTGAATATAGGGTCAATGTATAAACGTGACGCTGAAAACTTCCTGCTGCCACGACAGAGTGTAATAAGCAGATCCACCGAGTCGATATTTGAGAGCTACTTATCCTTCCAGTCGACCAACGAAAATTCTGGACTTGATCTAGTAAGTGCCATTTTTAATAATAGTATAGTCGTCTCCCCTAAACCCATATCATCTTCCAAATTTTTATCTGCTCCTTCTCTCTGTCTTTCTGATCAAAACTCAAACCTAAACATGCAAGAAACATATGCTCTAACATCGCATAGGGCAATGGATATTATTAAGGTATTTGATGGTTCCGATAACCAAAAATTATTCCCATTTTTAAATTTTCTAACATATATTTTTGAAAGCGTTGACCCTAGGGATCACCCTGCTCTCTTAAAATTCATTTTGTTCACTAAATTAGAAGGGAAAGCTTTTCAAGCAACCCAGTACAAAGAAATAGAGTATTTTTCTGAATTAAAATCTTGCTTGGAGGAAATATTTTTTGACACTCGATCTGTAGCCACATTACAGATCGAATTTAATAAAATTTGCCAGAAACCAAATGAAGATGTGCAGTCTTATTCTCTGCGTTTTCAAGCCGTTTTAAGACAGCTTACAAGCGCCACTATTAAGAAAAAGAATAACCCTGCAGCGAATATTTATTATACAGATCTCCTCCAAGATCAAGCCCTTTATGTATTTCAAGAAGGTTTACACCCCGACCTTATAATCATTGTAAATTGTAAATCTCCTCTAAACTTGCATGCAGCCATTTCTATAGCTATTGAGGAGAAGATTTCTTTAAAAACTTCAAGAACAAGTCGTTCTGATAAACCATTCAAACCAATTAACCCTCCTCATCGTCCATCTGATCGTAAACCTATTAAATCTGAGCCCCCTGTTCATTGTAATTACTGTAAAGGCATTGGCCATGTAATACGAGACTGTCGTAGAAGGATATACAATGAACAGCAGCGTTCCAAAATTAACAATGTAGACGTAAAGATTCTTAATGAAGGCCCTTGTACTTTAACTCCCAACACACCTAGTGCTTCTGAACTTTCTTTTAAAGCGAGAGAGTTCAAGAATGCACAAATTTCTTGCCTTGTCGGCAAACAGAATCTAGCCTTTATAAATTTAGAATCTCTCGATACCACGAAAGATAGGATCAATTTGTTAGTCGACACAGGAGCTGAGATCAGTGTTATTAAGGTTTCAAACTTGGATGATGATATAGACATTATTATTAATAAAGAAGATAAAATTTTAATAACTGGCGTGTCAGGGAACGCCGTAGAAATAATAGGGACAGCCAATATAAGAATTTTGCTGGGGAATAAAATAATAACCCATAAATTTTACATTGTTTTTGATAAATTACCCATCAGGGGTGATGGAATATTGGGGATTGATTTTCTAAAAGCTTATGGAGGTATTATAAATATCATCGATTCAAGTATAAACTTTAAGGACTCTGATCCCATCTCTCTAAATTTTCCAAATTTCGTAACACTAAATTCTAGATCAGAAACGATAGTTAAAGTAAAAACTGAGTCAAATTGCGTAGGTGTCATTGAACGGTCAGAGATAAGTCAAGGCGTATTTGTCGGAAATACCCTTGTTGCTCCTATTAATAATTCTTGTTTTTTGAGTATAATAAATTGTAACGAAAAGGAGATCAAACTTAAAATCCCTACCTTTCAAATTTGTAGATTGCCAGAGAGCAACACCACTTCTTTAGTAAATTGTCTTTCACTAAATAATATTCAAACAACCCAAAATTTTCAGTCAGTTAGAATCGAAAAAATTTTAAATGATATCAAAGTAAATCATTTGAATGATGAAGAACGCGAACTTTTGTACCAAATTTGTAATGACTTTAATGATATTTTTTATGTAGAGGGCGATAAATTACCTTTTACTTCTTCTGTTCAGCATAGTATAATTACCCCTTCTACAACTTTACCTATAAATGCCAGACCGTATAGATTGCCTAATTCGCACAAAATGAAGTAAGTAAACAAGTGAAGGACTTATTAGACAACGATATTCTTGAGCCAAGTACAAGTCCTTAAAACGCCCCCTTGCTCCTAGTTAGAAAGAAATCTGAAAATGGTAATGCTAAGTGGCGTTTAGTTGTAGATTATAGAAAACTAAACGAAGTTACGGTTGGTGATTCCTTTCCTCTTCCAAATGTTGTCGATATATTGGACCAGTTAGGGAACTCTAAATACTTCTCCACTTTAGATTTAGCATCTGGCTTTCATCAGATTCCTATGACGGTAGAAGATTAAGAGAAAACTGCTTTTTCGACGCAGACGGCTCATTATCTATATAAACAGATGCCTTATGGGCTCAAAACTGCTCCAGCTACCCTTTAAGATTTTTTCTAAGGACTCGGCTGTAAATTACACTCTGCTGTGTGGTAAGAGGCATGTCAAGGTTCACATAGATAGACTAAAACTTTTTATAGATTAAGATCATTATTTTACCATTCTTATATTTTGGATTTTATTATCATTGATAACAATTCTGCAATCATGTTACAAACAATTTTTTTTCTTTTCTCTCGTTTTTTATTTTTAAAAAAACCTTTTCATATGTAGTTTGTTATAATTCTTAAGATCACATTTTTCCAATATTTCTATTATAATTTGTGTTTATATTATTTAAAATACATTTAGTGTTTCTCATATTGGTTCGTTTAATACTCAATATTTTCAATATTTTTACAATCCCTAACTGTAATATCTTATATTTAAATTGAATATTTTTAATAAAAAATCATTAGATTAAGTTTTAGATTTAATGTTATCGCCATTTTTTTTAGATATAAGATTTTCCATTTTATCACAAATTCTAATTCTTGTTCGTTTTTTCTTTTATCATATACCATATTTTACTTAAGATTATAGTTTAGTTATATCATGTAAGATTGGTGTCTAAAATTAGAAACAACTATAATCTTTTTCTAAGAGGGGAGGAATGTCGTGCCCGCTGCACAACACTATATTCCTATATACAGTGTGCGCAGCACTAGCTAGTACAGGCGAAGAATATCGAAGAAATATACGAAGCATAACAATTAGATAGCGGTAGTCAAATATTATTTCGGAGTCACTTGCCGACCGGTTAAATTGCACTCTAAATACAGTATCAAATTCTTTAAGTGTTTTACATGGACATTCGTTATTTAGTAATAAAACAGCTACTATAAGAATATTTTCAAATATTTCTACGTTTACTAGAACCTTAGATTTTGTTATTTTAAAATCAATCACTAATTAATAATTTGCCGTCCACTGATATTAATATAAACGATTGGAATATTCCCTCACACATTAAATTAGCAGATCCTCATTTTTATATTTCAAGCCCTATAGATATGTTGATAGGAGCTGAACTCTTCTTCGACATTCTGCAACAAGGTTCTATTAGATTAGGAAGTTATCACCCGATTTTACGTAACTCTAAGTTTGGATGGATTGTTTCGGGTAATTACAATAGTATTGAAAGGTCTAAGAAATATGTAGGTTTGATAACACATTCTAATTTTAAATTAAATGAGAATTTGGTTAAATTCTGGTATTTGAAAGAAATACCTATGCGCCTTTATGGTTTAAATAAACTTTGTGAAGATCAGTTTGTATCTAGTGTTTCTAGAATTAATAATAGGTTTGAAGTTGCCTGGCCCTTTACACCAGATTATAAAGGACAATTAGGTCATTCATATGGTGTTGCACATAAAATATTTCTTTATTTAGGAAAGCGATTTTACAAGGATCCCAATTTATATAAACTATATTGTGAGTTTATTCATGAATATATTTCTAAGGGGCACGCCGTTCAAACAGATATTCCAAAATCAGACATTTTAGATACCTTTGATTCATCCACCAGTAATAATGATTATTATATGCCACATCATGTTGTTTTTAAAAATTCAGATTCTAATAAAATACGCGTTGTTTTTGACGCATCGACTAAAACTTAGTCGGGAAAGTCTCTTAACGACATCCTTCTAACTGGTTTAAAATTACAGAAGGATTTATTTGGTATTTTGTTAAGATTTAGATCGAAGCCTTTTGTTTTTATAGATGATTTAATCAAAATGTTTAGACAAATAATAGAAAATCTGCAAGATAGTAAACATACTCCTAATCTTAAACTGATGGCGGAATTGAAATCGCTTCATCCTTTCTTAGATAAGTCAGGTTTTTTAAGAGTGGATGGTAGGATAGAAAACGCTGATGTTTCTTATGAACAAAAGCACCCTATAATTCTGCCCAAAAAACATTATGTCACAAGACTATTATTGAAACAAGAGCATGAAAGATTAATGCATGCGGGCACGCAAAGTGTTTTAACAAATGCTTGCCGAAAATATCGGCCCTTGAACGCGCGAAGAGATCTAAAGGCAATAATACACTCATGTATAAAATGTGCAAAAATTAAAGCTGTTACTGCCTCTCAATTGATGGAAAGTTTATACATTGATAGAGTTAAATTTCAACGCCCTTTTTTTAATGTTGGGGTTGATTACGCAGGACCGCTGACTATAAGATCTAGTCGATTAAGGAAAGCACCAAGAATTAAGGCTTATATTGTTTTGTTTGTTTGCATGGTGACAAAAGCTGTTCATTTAGATATTGCAACTAGCCTCGCAGCAGAATCGTTTATTTGTGTTATAAAGAGATTCGTTTCTCGTAGAGGGTTATGTTCGGTAAGAAATAGCGACAACGGAACGAATTTTATAGGTGCTAATCATGAATTGCAAGAGCTACGGAATCTTTTTAGTAAACAATCCTTCAAGGCAGATATAAATAACCAAGCTGCGACTATGAGCACCACTAGGAAGTTTATTCCTTCTCATTCCCCACATTTTGGTGGATTGTGGGAAGGAAGTATTAAAATTATGAAATATCACCTTCGAAGGATAATAGGCTCTTCCTTTTTAACTCACGAGGAATATTTAATAGTATTATTACAGGTTGAGGCAATTCTTAATTCACGTCCTCTTATGGAACAGATGATTTTTCTAGTTTTCAGTACTTATCGCCTAGTCATTTTTTGATTGGAGATTTTTTAACTACAATTCCAGAACCAAACGTAAATTTTGATAAATTAAATTCATTATGCTAAAAAAAGGACTTCGAACAAAAGTTGAGTCTACATATTAATAAGATTTTGAACAATAATTCGCTTAATTGCAAATAATACAATATTACCATTTATTTTTTGGAAATATTTCATTTATATATCGTACGTCATATAAGTAGTAAGTATATATATATATATATATATATATATATATATATATATATATACACATACACAAGATATAAAATTAACTGTAAAATATAATAAATAAATTCAAAATGTATTTTAGTTAGTCATACATATATTTCAACAAATCTACAACTTGTAATGAACGATGTATTTCCTATACTAATAGTTAGATGAAATTATAATTAAAACATAAATTTTAATGATTGCTTGCTCATTTTCATCTTTGACCCGCGCTTTGACGCTTATCCATTAGTGTCGCAGTTTGGGTATTCTCGACTCGCTCGCGGTGGGAGCGAGCGCCGGTAACTCAAGCTATTGGAATTTTCGTGTCGCTTCGATCATGTTCGGCGGGGTACGTGTTCTGAGAATAAACCACTTCCCTATCTCAAACAAAAAAAATTAATGTGCGCTATGGACATGCGCAGTGAACGTATTTGAAGGAAATTCATGCGTTTGGCAGTGGGACACCCCATTGCACGAACGCGCACTGCGAATCCTGTTTCCAACATGCGCGTGGTGGGCATGCGTTTTCAATAATTTAGTATGCGTACCTTGCGAACATAATGGGACAAGCCATTAGGTTACGGGTCTATAATCGTATGAGTTGGTAGTCACGAACTGCCAGAAAGCTATGTCTTAGCTGTTTGAACATGCGTTTTACATATAAAAACTAATCTCCAATAGACTCAAACGTCAGAACTTTATCTTGGTTAGTATTAGACTACTATCGCATACAATTATAGACCCGTAACCTAACATTATTATATTATCCGAGAATTGGTCGGATCGAAGTCATAGAAATGCCGTTAAAATATAATATTCAAAAATGTTTATACTTTTGGATTTTTATTTACCAAAAAAAGGCAGAACCAGCAAAAGGAAAAAACATGAAAATAAAGAACAACAAATACATCCTAAAAATCAGCTACATCTCAAAATTAAGTAAGTGAGCCTTCTAAAACCAAAACTTCGTCAGACTTTGCAAACTAACAAAAGGAAAAAAATTGAAAATAAAGAACAATCAAAGAAGAATATTCCCACTAAAACGCTGGCTAAATCCACTGTGGATGATGAAAATGATAATCATATGTTAATAAAATTATTTATATATGTCCAATATTTTGCAAAAATAAGCCCATTGTGAATGAGGATGGTACAGTTAATGTACCTTACCTCAAAAACGCCAATTGGAATATAGAGTTAAGCAATGGGCATTCATATTATACTCGATGCCAAACATTATATTACTATAATTATATAACTATAATTTTAGGATGCTATTGTATCACTATAAGGATGGAGAGTTTCTTCAAAACCAGATACAAAAAACTGGAGCTGTTTTATTATAATGTTATTTGTGTGACTTTAAAACTTTACCTGTAAAAATTGAAATGCTCAATGTTTTGCTTTTAAATTAAAGCACGAATCACACGACGCTTGTTTTCTGACGCTGGTTTTCCCGCTTGATTTTTTTGCCGATGACGGCGCTGTAAATCATGATATTTTTCTAGCCGTACGCATCACACGAGGCTTGTTTTTGAGCGTTGGTGAGTAAGTGAATGGATAGCGTGCAACATAACCTCAAAAGTGATAAAAATGAACAGTGCGTGTGCATCTATATAAATTCTTAACCGTAAACGTACTATAGTGCACGCTTATTTAACAACTTTGATAACATTCCATAAACAAAGCCGGTCAAGAAAGCGTGTGTGGAGTCGTTCGTGGCTATTGAGGCGTAACCAGGAAGATTGTGTATTAAGTATGCTGTTTAATGAACTTGGGTAGGTCTACTTTATTTATTTGATATTTAAATATTGCTAAAATATTATAGACTGATTGTTATAAGTAATATTTTAGTCCAGAAGATCCTTCAAGCTACACGAATTACACAAAGATGGAGGAACCTGTTTGGGATGAGTTGTTGGCACTCGTTAAATCTTTAATTGTAAAACAGAACACGGTGATGCGAGAAGCTGTATCGCTAAAGAGAAGGCTTTCTGTGACCATTCGATAACACATTCAAGGATCTGAGCTACTCTACTCGAGTGGCACCCAACACAATTTCTAAAATTGTTCGAGAAACGTTAGAAGCTATCATAATCGTGCTGCAAAGTAGAGCAATTACTTTTCCTGCATCAGCGGAGGAATGGAAGGTAATAGCAAAAAAATTTGAAATGTCTTGGAACTTTCCTCACTGTGTCGGTGCATTAGATGGAAAACACATTAATTTTCGTCCAGCCCGGAAAGAAGGTTCCAAATAAAGAAACTATAAGGGAAGCGACAGCCTTATACTATTAGCTCTTGTTGATGCAGAATATAATTTTTTATTTGTGGATGTTGGGCGAAATGGTCGTACTCACGACTCAACTGTTTTTCGAAGCAGCGTATTAGGAATGAAAATGGAAAACGACGGTTTGCATTTACCTTCATCAATAGAGTTGCCAAATGCAAATTATAAATTACTTTTTGTAATAGTTGGTGATGATGCATTCTGTCTGAAGGAGAACCTTTTAAAACCATATCCAGATAGGGGTCTGACCTATAGAAAGAAGATTTTCAACTATAGGTCGAGCAGGGCTCGGAAGGTTATGGAGAATGCCTTTGGGATCTTGGCAAACAGTTGGCGTATTCTATTAACTACGATACCACTGAATGTGAAAAGAGTGAAAACAATAACATATGCTTGCTTATTGCTTCATAATTACATATTATCTAAAAAAAAAAGTGCATGCTACTGGTATGTACCTAGCGATTTACACAAGTCTAATTTTCAAACAAATATTACTGAAATGAAGGTTTCTACAAACCCTTCATAATCATCAAATCGGAGTAGTGATGATGCTCTAAAAATTCGTGATAAATTTTGCTCAGTTCGCTTCGAGCTACCGTGCAGTGCACTTCGTACCTTATCAGGTCCAGGTATAATCCGTGCGTTATTGTAAAGGTACCCATCCATTAGGAAGTTTATTATCGAAGCAACCAGAAGATTTATTATGGAATGAGCAAGAGGCAGATACAAAATAGAGATGAAACATGATGTCATGAGCAATATTTTCGAATTCGCAAGACATCGCCTATTATATGTTTCAACAAGCATTATAAAAAAATTAACAGTACAAAAGAATCATTAGCACTTGGCTTGAAGATTTTTATGAAGCCTCGTAGTAAAATGATAAAAATTAATAGTTCAGGCGACTAAAATGATGTCCACAGTTCTGGCGGAGAGCGGAGCAACCAGATTTTACCTGAATATTTTGCCAATTTTATGAGACCATAGTCATAAAATGACTCGAAACGATACCTTTTTTCGTAAAATACAAAAATATATTTTCAAAATCACGTAGGTAAAAATATGTAGGTGAAATTTTATATTTATTTGTGTATAATATTTAATATTTATTTATATTTGAAAATTATTATAAATCCATGCGTTTCAGATAACATTCTTGCTTTTATTCGGTTGATTATACAGTCAAGAATAATACTTTATCTAAGTAAACCATTTGAAATAGTTCAAGAATAAAAATAATAATAATAATAAACTAATCTAAAATTACTTGAAAAGTGCACTATTGCAAAATATATATTCAGATATTACAAGTAACCATACAAATAAGCATGAAAAATATTTATTCTAAGAACAATTTATAATGAACTATTTATTTGTACGTTTCGACACGGTGTATCACCATTCAGTAATTTTTTTAAAATATTTATACAGTATAACACCAGGAAAAACAATCACAAAAATTGAAACAAACATTATTGAAAAATAAAACATAATATTTTTTTTGTTACTTAATTTATTATGTTTTATTTTTCAATAATGTTAGTTCCAATTTTTGTGATTATTTTTCCTGGTATTATATTATATAAATATTTAAAAAAAAATTACTGAATTATGACACACGAGCGTGTCGAAACGTATAAATAAATAGTTCATTATTTATTGTTTTTTTAACTTCCCGAAGGAGAAGTTTATGTTTTCATCAAAAAACCCGATTCGCTAATTTTATGTTTTCTCGACGTTTCAAGCCATTCTGAATCGAATGAGACCAAATTTGGAAAAAGTATGTGTGTGTGTGTGTGTGTGTGTGTGTGTGTGTGTGTGTGTGTGTGTGTGTATGTGAACAGATTTTTTGTCGTAAATCGACGTTTTCTCGAAAACGGCTGGGTCGATTTCAAAAATTTAAAAGCCATTCGATGTATCTCGACGAGAACTATTGTTTGTCAGTTTTGTGCGACGATCGGCCAAGCCGTTTCTTTATAAATGGCAGAAAAGTGAAAAATTTTTCGTCTACGTTTTAGCCCGCAATTCTGAATCGATTTTGAAAATTCAAAAACCGTTCGAAAGATATTGGTTGGGAATCGTGCTGATTAGTTTTTGGTAGAGATCGGCCGGGCCGTTTTCTTGTAATAAAGTTTTTTAAAAAAAAATTTCGACGATTTTTATGATTATTTTTTTGACGATAGATACCATAGTCTTCTAGATCATACTAAAATATTACGGCCCTACGACAACTGGTTCAGCTTTAAAAATTCGTCAAAGTTTGCAAAAATCAGTATGGTCTTTTTGGCATTTGTCAAAATTAGACTTTTGATCGACGTTTTCTCAAAAACGCCTAAACCGATTTTAGAAATTTAAAAGCCATTTGATGTATTTCGGTGAGGACTATCGTTTGTCAGTTTTGTGCAACGATCTGCCAAGCCGTTTCTTTGTAATTTGAAAAAAACTTTTCGTCCACATTTAAGCTCATCCTACCGAACGATTTTAAAAAATCAAAAACTGTTCGAAAGATATTAGTTGGGAATGATACTGATTAATTTTAGGTGAAAATCTACCGAGCCGTTTTCTTGTAATTAACTGTTGAAAAAAAGTGTTAAATTTTCGTCGACATTTAAGCTCATCCTACCGAACCGATTTTAAAATATCAAAAACTGTTCGAAAGATATTAGTTGGGAATGGTACTGATTAATTTAGGTGAAAATCTACCGAGCCGTTTTCTTGTAATTAACTGTTGAAAAAAAGTGTTAAATTTTCGTCGACATTTAAGCTCATCCTACCGAACCGATTTTAAAATATCAAAAACTGTTCGAAAGATATTAGTTGGGAATGATACTGATTAATTTTAGGTGAAAATCTACCGAGCCGTTTTCTTGTAATTAACTGTTGAAAAAAAGTGTTAAATTGTCGTCGACATTTAAGCTCATCCTACCGAACCGATTTTAAAATATCAAAAACTGTTCGAAAGATATTAGTTGGGAATGATACTGATTAATTTTAGGTGAAAATCTACCGAGCCGTTTTCTTGTAATTAACTGTTGAAAAAAAGTGTTAAATTTTCGTCGACATTTAAGCTCATCCTACCGAACCGATTTTAAAATATCGAAAACTGTTCGAAAGATATTAGTTGGGAATGATACTGATTAATTTTAGGTGAAAATCCACCGAGCCGTTTTCTTGTAATTAACTGTTGAAAAAAAGTGTTAAATTTTCGTCGACATTTAAGCTCATCCTACCGAACCGATTTTAAAATATCAAAAACTGTTCGAAAGATATTAGTTGGGAATGGTACTGATTAATTTTAGGTGAAAATCTACCGAGCCGTTTTCTTGTAATTAACTGTTGAAAAAAAAATTTAAGCGATTTTCATGGAAATTTTTTTGGCGATATACATCATGGTCTTATAGAACTTACTGTAATATTACGGCCTAACGACAAGTAGTTTAATTTTAAAAATTCGTCAAAGTTTGCTAAAATTATTATCGTTTTTTTTAAAGTAGGATTAATGAAGTATATTATTTACCCATTTTTTTGATTAAGTCGATTATTTACACATTTCGGGAAGTTCATGTAACTTGCCTCAGGCTAAATACCAAACCAACTAGTTTAATATATCAATGAACTTACGTTGATGAACATTTAAACCAATACTAGTTTACTTTATAAGTGTTTACATATGCTAATGTAATAGATAATCTTATTAATGTAACAATGAACTTACGTTGATGAACATTTAAACCATACTAGCTGAATAACTGTTTTGCAACTTCAACAATATGAGATTCAATCCAATCATATAACAATTCCGAAGATAATGGTATTTCATCAAACATCAAAACACAGTATCTGCTACTAATACTTTTTAAAAGAAATAGCTGAACCTAATGTTTTAAATAGACACTCATAAATACCGCTATACACTTGTATCTCTGAATGCAACTTTCTCAATGTTTGAGGACATGGCAAAATAAATATTTGTCTCCAAAAATAGTAGACCTGTGGAGACTTTTTGTACGACTTATTACTTAAATTATTGCATTGTTTATGAATCCTTCTTGTCATTACATATTGCATTCCTTGGTTGTCAAAAGTACTCCTGCGCTTTGTTGTGCATTTTGCAGCAATTTGCGGTACCCCCAAAACACCTATTCAATATAATAACATGTTGACATATCTTGATTATTTATAATTATTGCTGTAATTATTATTAAAAAATACCTTTGCGGAAACTTGTATTGGAATAGCTAAATATTTTAACCTGCACTTGACATTTTTTTGGGTACTATAAAAACACTTTGCCATATTAAATTTTACAAATGTTCACTTAAACAAAATTAATTAATTAGAAACAACACGAGTTCAAAAAGTTAGGTTATTCGTATAGCCATACAGCGATCAAATACTTGACAGCCACTTGCATGAACCACGAACAATTTGTAGTTGAAATTGAGTGCACATGAGCCGTCTGTTTTGAAAATTGAAACTACTCAGGACCAAAACAGTGCAACGCGCATTTGTTCGAAGATAACTCCCCATGGTTTCGTTCATGAATTGGAAAACTAAAAATATGCCAAATAGCTTCGTTGCTGCTAATATATCTACTTTGTTTGATCAGATATTTCTGCTGATATTATTTGATCAATATCTTGTGGTCGGATTTTATCTTCAAGTCAAATTAAAATGTAGGCATGAGGCAATCCACGTTTTTGCCACTCAATCGAGTACAACCTACAACGTGTGATACCAAAAACAGAATATTTAACTTCCCGAAGGAGAAGTTTATGTTTTCATCAAAAATCCGAATCGCTAATTTTATGTTTTCTCGACGTTTCGAGCCATTCTGAATCGAATGAGACAAATTTGGAAAAAGTATGTGTGTGGTGTGTGGTGTGTGTGTGGTTGTGTGTGTGAACAGATTTTTTGCCGTAAATCGACGTTTTCTCCAAAACGGTTGGACCGATTTCAAAAATTTAAAAGCCATTTGATGTATCTCGATGAGGACTATCGTCTCTGAGTTTTGTGCGGCGATCGGCCGGGCCGTTTCTTTGTAATTGCAGAAAGGTGAAAAATTTTTCGTCCACGTTTTAGCCCGCAATTCTGAATCGATTCTGAAAATTCAAAAACCGTTCGATAGATATTGATTGGGAATCGTGCTGATTAGTTTTGGTAAAGATCGGCCGGGCCGTTTTCTTGTAATAAAGTTTTTAAAAAAAATTTTTGACGATTTTTTGATTATTTTTTTGACGATAGATACCATAGTTTTCTAGGTCATACTAAAATATTACGGCCCTACGACAACTGGCTCAGCTTAAAAATTCGTCAAAGTTTGCAAAAATCAGTATGGTTTTTTTGGCATTTGTCAAAATTAGACTTTTGATCGACGTTTTCTCAAAAACGCCTGAACCGATTTTAGAAATTTAAAAGCCATTTGATGTATTTCGGTGAGGACTATCGTTTGTCAGTTTTGTGCAACGATCTGCCAAGCCGTTTCTTTGTAATTTGAAAAAAAGTGTTGAACTTTTCGTCCACATTTAAGCTCATCCTACCGAACCGATTTTAAAAAATCAAAAACTGTTCGAAAGATATTAGTTGGGAATGATGCTGATTAATTTTAGGTGAAAATCTACCGAGCCGTTTTCTTGTAATTAACTGTTGAAAAAATGTGTTAAATTTTCGTCCACATTTAAGCTCATCCTACCGAACCGATTTTGAAAAATCAAAAACTGTTTCGAAGATATTAGTTGGGAATGATGCTGATTAATTTTAGGTGAAAATCTACCGAGCCGTTTTCTTGTAATTAACTGTTGAAAAAATGTGTTAAATTTTCGTCCACATTTAAGCTCATCCTACCGAACCGATTTTGAAAAATCAAAAAACTGTTCGAAAGATATCATTTGGGAATGATGCTGATTAATTTTAGGTGAAAATCTACCGAGCCGTTTTCTTGTAATTAACTGTTGAAAAAAAGTGTTAAATTTTCGTCCACATTTAAGCTCATCCTACCGAATCGATTTTGAAAAATCAAAAACTGTTCGAAAGATATAGTGGGAATGATACTGATTAATTTTAGGTGAAAATCTACCGAGCCGTTTTCTTGTAATTAAATGTTGAAAAAAAGTGTTAAATTTTCGTCCACATTTAAGCTCATCCTACCGAACCGATTTTGAAAAATCAAAAACTGTTTCGAAAGATATCATTGGGAATGATGCTGATTAATTTTAGGTGAAAATCTACCGAGCCGTTTCTTATAATTAACTGTTGAAAAAAAGTGTTAAATTTTCGTCCACATTTAAGCTCATCCTACCGAACCGATTTTGAAAATCAAAACTGTTCGAAGATATTAGTTGGGAATGGTATGATTAATTTTAGGTGAAAATATACCGAGCCGTTTTCTTGTAATGAACTGTTAAAAAAAATGTAAGCCGATTTTCATGGAACTTTTTTGGCGATATACATCATGGTCTTATAGAACTTACTGTAATATTACGGCCTTATATTATTACAACAAGTAGTTTAATTTTAAAAATTCGTCAAACTTTGCTAAAATATTATCGTTTTTTTAAAGTAGGATTGATGAAGTATATTATTTACACATTTTTTTGATCAAGTCGATTATTTACACATATCGGGAAGTTCATGTAATTTGCTTCAAGGCTAAATACCAAACCAACTAGTTTATTTCAGCGATTGGCTGCAAATATTAACATTCAAGAAATATGTCTCAACGTTGAACAAAAAATCTAAATCTTATATATATATATATATATATATATATATATATATATTTATATATTTATATATATAATATATATATATATATATATATATAGAGTACCCTGAAAGTACATAAAACATTACATGGTATAAAGTAATATTTTAAATAAGAACAACTCAAATGCAAAATATAATTTATTAATAATAATTATTTGGCCAATTCAGTATTGTTGTATGCTCTGATAGCAAATCGTTGACGCCATACCCCATCAATTGATGTGTTAAATTAAAAGCAAGTTGTTGTTGTCTCGGATTCATTAATTCCAGAGTTTTACCGATAATTTCCGCCATTTTCATTGCTCTAGACTTTTCCTGTTCTACAAAATCCATGTGTTGCAGTAGTCTGTCTGTCAGCTGGTCCTTTTTTGGTTCTTTACGACGAAACGAGGTCGTCTGCATTTCATCAATCTGCACGAAATTAAAATACATTAATTATATATATAATATATATATATATATATATATATATATATATATTCATTTCATAAAAAAAAATTACTCACTTCTGACAGTTCTTCTAAATGTTCTTCTGAATTTCTGCACATAGCCCTCATGTTTGGGTAGTGTCGATCATCTAAAAATTTTAGATGATCGAAGTACCAAAGTTTTGGCTTGTAAACGTTTTCTGCGCTACAGCCCGAGCGCATAGATAGTTCAGTCATTTAGTAGTTTTACCTTAACAGTTTTCCGAGAGTTTTGAAAATTGGTGATTTTATAGATTTTGATGTGATCTTTACGAATTTCAACTTTGCCACCTCGAATTTTTGCCGCTGCCGCCGCTATATTGGAAAAATTGCGTCAAAAATCAGTTTTTCAACGATATCTCCTTTCTGACTCATGTTACATTAAAATATCTATATACAAAATTAAACTAGACAAAATTTTCTATAATTTATTCAATAACGTTTTTTTCTGTACCGTCAATAGTTTTAGCGTACGTGCGCCGCAAAGTTTCTGCTGCTCGCGCCACCATCGGATATTTAGCCGCTCTTTGCGCTTGAACGCATTCTCTCTAATAAATATATAATTTCAATAATGAATTAAGCTTTTCTGCTCAGGTCTGGCCTAGAAATAACATAAATTAATCATTTTTGTTTTTCATTTTTATTTTTGCTGATGATTGAACATTTTAAATCATACATTCAATGCATTTTTTTTCTTTTTTTTTTGGCAATATTTATATAATTTGGGATTATTAAACTATGAAATATTGCATGAACTCAAATTGGAACTGTATATAGGAATAATCTTTGGCGATAATCGTTCTAATAACTCGATTGCAACGGACAGATTACTGCGTATTGTATATAAGATTATATTATCTTCTAATAACACACAACGCCAATTATCTGTATTTCTACATCTAAATATGTATAATATGTTTAGAATAGGGTTTATACAAAAACCGACATTTCAGAAAACTGGTTTTCGAATTTTAATTTTACTAAAAAAAACGTTTTTAATCGGTTTTCGAATTTTATATAGAAAATAAATTTTTGCTCGAACATTCTGTAATTTATCCACAAATTTAATGTAATTTAGAGCAGTATTTGACTGAATTTATTTATTGTTCAATTTTATAGATAGTAAACAAATTCATTTTAATTTTAATTAGTAGAACTAAAAAATTATAGTTTATCTTGATTAAATAAATTTGAAATAATTATTCGTATTTATCATTTTCACATATAAGAATGAAATTATTTTTTTTGGTAGTGAAAAGAAAGTTTTCAATAAATAAAAATAATACATTTCTAAATAAAAAAATCATTAAATTAAAAAAAAATATATATATATATATATAGTAGATACATTTTGATACATACTTTTTAATATCAATTTAGTTTTAAAAAATGATTAAGCTAAACTCGGATATTGTCTGTTCCGAGTAATTTTAATTAACTAATTTTAACATTCTAATTGTTTTTGTTTAATAAATACGATTTCAAAAAAACTGAGAACATTTATCGAATTTCTACATAGACGTGTCCTTTGTTACGAATCAAAATTTCCTGGAATAGAAAATACTCTCATACTTGCGACCAAATTAATTGTTTTAAAGTCTGATATGATAATTCCAAATTTTTTGTTCTTTAATTTGTAGCTTCTAAGGTTTAAAACTCTTATTTTTTAAGTTTGAGTAGAGGAAGTTACTTTCTTCAAGAAGAAGTCACACTGATTTAAATTAATATATACACTGGTATAAAAATCTAAATTAATATATACTATTTCTGGGAATCATTGCAGACTGATAAGATATCAAATGCTATAGAAATGATATGATTTCAAGAATCAAAATGCTTTCATCTATCTTTTATATTTGGCTATATTTGTCATTTCCATTTATACAGTGAAAACCGACTTTTTTCACTAAAAAACCGGTTTTGAAAACCGACAAACCGTAGTTCAGAATCAATAGAAGTATTTTTTTCTAGACGTCAGTATATTTTTATCGTTCCGTATGCTAGTTTACTTGCATTTTTTGTAAATCAAGTGCTCAAAGAAAGAACAATAAAGGTAAACTTTTAGAAGGACTGAGGTCAATAGTCAAATCAATCAATCAAATCAATAGTCAAAACTATTCTTACAAACAATTTCATATTTGCATTAAATTACACATTTAATGGTTTAAAATGTTCAATCATCAGCAAAAATAAAAATGAAAAACAAAAATGATTAATTTATGTTATTTCTAGGCCAGACCTGAGCAGAAAAGCTTAATTCATTATTGAAATTATATATTTATTAGAGAGAATGCGTTCAAGCGCAAAGAGCGGCTAAATATCCGATGGTGGCGCGAGCAGCAGAAACTTTGCGGCGCACGTACGCTAAAACTATTGACGGTACAGAAAAAAACGTTATTGAATAAATTATAGAAAATTTTGTCTAGTTTAATTTTGTATATAGATATTTTAATGTAACATGAGTCAGAAAGGAGATATCGTTGAAAAACTGATTTTTGACGCAATTTTTCCAATATAGCGGCGGCAGCGGCAAAAATTCGAGGTGGCAAAGTTGAAATTCGTAAAGATCACATCAAAATCTATAAAATCACCAATTTTCAAAACTCTCGGAAAACTTTCTAGGCAACAGCATTTTTTTGCACCAAATGACTGGGCTAGAAGCTTTTTCTAGAATAAGATACTGTTAGATTAACACAGTCCAAATCAACTAAACTAACAATTAATTTTCATAATATTTCCTTAAGTGTGAATTTTTAATATTATTGAATACCTTGTTAACCTCCTTGTTGAAAACGCTCCTGATGCTTTTAATTTTTTTGGCCACTGTGGCTATAGTTGCATCAGGATTTACTTCTTTAAATGCCGGCAGCATTGATTTTAACGCATTACTCCGCATTTGTTTATTATGGTATGCCTTGTCACATACTGACCACAAACATGCATGGCCTTTGTACATTTCTATAAATTCTACCATAAATTTTTCTGAATCCATATCTATAAATCCATCGAAATTATTATCAATAATTGTTCAGAATGTGCTAATTATAACTGAATATATAACTAAAAACTAATACGTACCTATATTTTCCTCTTCAGATTTCTAACTAATAGATCTTTATCACACGATTATAATAGTCAAACTAAAATAATTTTAAGCAATGCTTTCTATATATATACGGTTTTATGTACAGAAATCTATACAGTAATGTAAAGAGCTTTAATCCCTTTTATTTAATACAATTTTCCAGCAACTCTCACTGGTTGTCAAACTTAACATTAGCCGATATTATTCACTATTACATTTTAGACATTAAAATTTATATAAATGAATACTCTTTTATGTCAATGTGATATTACATTGGTGTTAGTTTATTTACAGAAAGTGTGCATAAAAACACATTTTGTTTAAATTTGTTATGAGTAATACATATTATACAAAAAAGTGATATTTTTTGCGTTATATTTTTTTCAAAATCTTTATTAAATTATAAGTAAAATATGTTATCTGCAACTTAATGTTTTTCAACTTCTCGATTCATAATTTTATTTATAAACATGCCGCCTTGATTTTTCGAACATCATGTTATTCGATATATATGCAATTATAATTACTTTGAAAATCTCTGGAGTTAAGTAACATTAAATATCTATCAGTTTTTCAGGTATTTTGGTAGGACGGGTTAAATGCATTTAATCTGGTTTTTCCGCGGCCTTCGGTTTGTAGAATAATATTATCAGAGTTGTCAAAGATATATTACAGTTGAATAAAGTATATAACATAATATAATATCTATACTATTTCAGATTATTGTGCACAAGTAATGATTTGTAAACTACATTTCCCATTACGTATTTATTAAATTATGATATGGTATATTACTCAAACATAGTAAATTATATATTTATAATTATATGTATTTGTATATTTACTTTTATATTTATTTTCATTTTCATTTGTATTTTTATTTTTATTTTCGTTTTCATTTTATTCTTTTCTTATGCTTATGTTATTTACTTTTGTTAAAATTAAAATAGATTATTTGCACATATCGGATTATTAGATTTATTTGGTATAGAGTGTCGTTCGTTTTCAATGATGTGTAATAATCCTCTCAGAATACTTCTAATTACTCATAAATTAATTTATATTTTATTGATTAAGTTGATTATTTACACATATCGGAAAGTTTATGTAACTTGCCTCAAGGCTAAATACCAATACCAACTAGTTATATTTATATTTACATAAAACATTATTATATTGATAATGTGTAAGAAATTATAAAATCCTTATAATTATACATAAAGCTTACAAAATAATTAAGTAATAAATATTTTATCAAGCATCTTTATCTTCAACATTATTAATGACAAAAAATGTATTCATTTTATTATTGATGGTATATTTATTTTCAAACATAGTAATTCAAAAATAATAGGAAGTTTGGCCAGCACTGCAAAAAAAGTGACCATGTTCGTTTAAAAATGAGTCATTGGAAAAATGTATCATTTTTGTTGAATTATATTTTTGTGAAATAGAAATTGCGCGACCTTTACTTGATATTATCATTGTTATAAGATCACCTTTTAAGATTAGACGTATATCCAAATGCAGGCCTATGGATGGAATTTTTTGAGGATGGAATAATTTGAGTACATTGGCGCGGCCCCGTATCAAAATTTCTTTGGGGTCTTTCACGCAGGGTAAAAGCTTCACTAAATGAAAAAAAAAATCATTCGAAAATCATCTATGGTAATGTACGAATATAGAGATTAACTATTGAAAATTTTTGTGACTGAATATGAATCAAGATTTTCTACTAGTTGCATATTTTTGGAATTTGCGTCAATCAAATAATCGCAGAAAACATAAAAAATGGCAAAAAAATTGTTTGCCTCCAGAGACAAATATACGCACTTGAATTTAATGATAGATTCAGTGCTGGATCCTACAGACTTGCGAGGATTACTACGGATGGACAAAAGTGATTTTGACAATTTGTTGGCAATGGTAGCTCCTTTAATTAAACGTCAAGACAGTCAATTCAGACAAGCGATTACGCCTATTGAGAGATTAATGGTAACACTTCGGTTTTTGGCGACTGGGCTTAATTTTGAGCAGCTAAAATTTTCTGCAGCCATATCACCACAATCATTGGGCAGAATAATTCCGGAAACGTGCGAAGCTATTGTACAATGTCTCAGAAATATATTAAGGTATGCAAAGAAAATTACATTAGTCTGTGTATATGCGTATTTTTCTACATATAATATATTTAATATTTTGTTTGACAGATGCCAACAAATAGTGAAGAATGGAAGGTGATAGCTAAACGCTTTGAAGAAAGGTGGAACTTTCCACATTGTGTTGGTGCATGGGATGGAAAGCACATACGTAGCGGCACCACCAAATTGCGGTTCTTATCATTATATTATAAAAATTTTCATTCGGTAGTGTTAATGGCTTGCGTTAATGCTGATCGGCAATTTATGTTTGTCCATGTCGGTACAAATGGTCGCATGTCGGACGGTGGGGTTTTGGCTGACACGGGATTTTACGGAAAAATTGACCGCGGTTACTATAATCTTCCAGCACCAGACAATTTCGGTAATGTCGAAAGAATGCCTTATGTTTTCATGGTGATGAGGCATTTTCATTAAAAGAATATTTTTTGAAACCGTATTCATTGAGGGAGTTAAATGAAGACACACGAATTTTCAACTATAGATTAAGTAGGGCCCGAAATAATGTGGAAAATGCTTTTGGCATACTGGTGAGCAGATTCAAAATATTTGCAAAAGCAATTAATCTATCAATGAAAAAAGTAAATCTAATAATATTAGCCTGCTGCTATTTGCATAATTTTTTAAGTAAGGAAAACATTGACATCGATGTCGATATTGATGCAATTGATGATGATCCAAGCCAAAGCAATTTCGAAATGGAACACTCATTAAGCGCATCTGCAGTTCGTGACAATTTTAAAACTTATTTTGTTAATGAAGGCCAAGTATCTTGGCAGCACGATAGAATATGAAATTTTTAATATACTTGTATCATCATTAATTAATCATTACAAAAAATATATAAAAATGTTCAAATTCTTCAGAATTCATGTATATTATGACATATGTTTCAGAATTGTATGCATATATATATATATATATATATATATATATATATATCTTTTAAACCTGATGAATATATTAACAATTGTACTATTAATTGTATTATTAATAAATATATAAAAACAGATAAAACATTACGTTGTTTTAATACATTGCATTGTAAAAATTGCTGTAGGTAAAATATGTATTTATAAATACATACTTTATAGAATAATATGATAACTTTCATGGGTACACATTATTATTCGCTAAATAAAGTAATTACTTTTATATTCACAATATTATTTAAATTATATTATTAAATGTGTCAATAATGCCTTCAATAATGCAGTAATTCCTTTTTGTAAAAGCTAACATTTCATTTAATGGATTAATCCTGAATCCAGGTATATTCAAACCAAAAATCCCCAAATGAATTTAATCTGATTTTTCCAAAACCCAAATTCTATAAATTAACCGTTAACACCTTAGATCGCAAAATCCATTTCGTTGATATCAATGATATAAAAAAAATATTAATTTATTTTTCTTTAATTAATTAACCAAATTTCTTTATATATTATAAATTAAATCTTAGAAAAGAATATAGTAAGAACGGTAATGCGATGTGTTATCTATTAAAAAACTTTTTATATACTACAAAAAATTGATTATACTGGGGAAATGCATACATAAAGTTTTCCACATTTTATTCATATGAATAAAAATTGATTTTTAATTCGTGTTTTTTTTTCAAAAATAAATATAATATTGAATTTGTTTTAAAAGTTGTCCGTTTTTAATTGCACCTCAAAAAACATGAGTCATTGGTTTTGAATTTAATTTCACTTATGAAATTCACATTACACGACCCTTTCTCGTATCTGCATTATTGTAAATGTAGACGTATATTCCAAGATTAAAGGCCATGTTTCAGGTTAAAATTAGGTTCTAATATAATATAAATCGTGAATAATTTGTTATAACGGCTATTGGTCTACGTTTGAATAATATTTTGAGCTATATTTGAGACAAAATTCATTCCAAATTCATCTGTTGCAAATGTACAACATTAATTTAATATCAATAAGTTTAATATGATTTTTATATAAAAAATAAATGTTTAAATAAAATGAAAACGATCTAAAATTTGCAACAAAAGTCGATTTTATCTCATTTCACGTTCGAAATATACATACTTTTTTCTCTAATGTTCAAGAAATATGAATGAAATTTGGTTCGATCGCCTGAGACACCGAAAATTTTTACAACTGGACATTTATTGGTCATTTGGTCATAAATTGCTCGGTTGCCTGGTGGCCTAGTGGATGGGTAGCATAAAGGTATTGTTATCAGTTGAATCATAATACCCAAGTGTTATAAATCAAAATAATCGAATGTACCCGCAAGGGTACATTTCAGTGTATTAAAACTAATGTAAACACATTGTTCATACGGACTTTTATAATAAAGTGATTGTAATATTTATTGAACAAATACTAAATAGTGTCTAATACAAAGAGTGTCACATTGTATAACAATTTAATTGTAGACCCCTTTGGGGTTCGCAATGAATAACTTAATTGTGGAGTCGCAAATGTAATTGCCGACGATTCACATACCAGTTCAGAATTTATTACAGAACATCTACGTAATCAGTCTGCTAATTCAACTTGTTCATCAACAGACATAATAACTAATGCTCCGATACCGTCAACAAACATATATCTAATGCTCCCATACCGTCAACAAACATAACAACTAATGCTCCCATACCGTCATCTAGCGTTATGGAAGTTGAAACAGATACTAACAATTCTAATAAAAACAAATGGCAAATTGTCCCGATTGCCGGCGTTAAAAGAAGACTTTTGAATATTCAAACTGATAATTCGATAGCATTAGGTAATCGATTTAGTGTCCTTACTAATAAAGACCAGTACCTGTCACTGAAACCTCTGCTTCAGTTAAAAAAGCATTGCCGCCTCCCGTTTTTATTTACGGAGTTGACGATTTCAAAGGAATGTTAGACGATCTGAAATCTGTGTTAACAATAATAATTTTACGATTAAAACTTTACCAGATAAAGTTACCAAATTTAACGTTCAATCTGTTGAAGATTACCGTAATTTTTGTTAAATTTCTTCGAACTCGAGATATCGTATTTCATACATACCAAATCAAATCGGAAAGAGCTATATCGTGTTGTACTAAAGTACATCCATACAAAACCGATATCAACGAATTAAAGCAGGAAATTGAATCCAAGGGTCATAGAGTTAGAAATATCACTAACGTGTTTGCATCACAGAAATAAAAACCCACTTGATATGTTTTACGTTGACCTGGAACCCGATAAAAATAATACTGAAATTTTCAAAATAAACAAGATA